>NC_056452.1:23418487-23458487 GCF_018296145.1 Oncorhynchus tshawytscha | reverse complement strand
AGAGAGAAAACATATTTTATCTTTCCTTCCTTGTTTTCACTTAATAATTATCCTCTTGAAGCAAGGGGGCACAATTTTTATTTTTGGAAAAATAACGTTCCCAAAGTAAACTGCCTATTTTTCAGGACCAGATGCTAGAATATGCATATAATTGACAGCTTAGGATAAAAAACACTCTAAAGTTTCCAAAACTGTAAAAATATTGTCTGTGAGTATAACAGAACTGATATTGCAGGCGAAATCATGAGAAAAATCCAATCAGGAAGTGTCTCTTATTTTGAAACCCCTGTGTTTCTATGCATCCGTATTGCCCATTGAAAGGGATATCAACCAGATTCCTTTTTCTACATCTTCCCTAAGGTGTCTACAGCCTTCAGACGTAGTTTCACACCTTTATGTTGAAGAATGAGCGTAAACGAACACATTGCGTAAGTTGCCAGCTGATGGCTCTCAGAGTGATTCTTGCGTAAAAGTGAGAGGTAGCCATTTTTCCTCCCGGTCCTACTGAAAAGCCAACTGTCCCGGTTGATATATTATCTATCGATAGATATTTGAAAAACACCTTGAGGATTGATTATAAAAAACGTTTGCCATGTTTCTGTTGATATTATGGATATAATTTTCGACATTGTAGTGAGCGCTATTTCCGGTGGATTTCTGAACATAACGTGACAAACAAACGGAGGTATTTGGGGTATAAAAATAATCTTTATGGAACAAAAGGAACATTTGCCTTCTAACTGGGAGTCTCGTCAGTGAAAAAATCCGAAGATCATCAAAGGTAAACGGTTAATGTGATTGCTTTTCTGATTTTCATGACCAAGCTTCCTGCTGCTAGCTGGACATAATATTATGCTAGGCTATCGATAAACTTACACAAACGCTTGTAAACGCTGTAAAGCATAATTTCAAAATCTGAGATGACAGGGTGATTAACAAAAGGCTAAGCTGTGTTTCACTATATTTCACTTGTGATTTCATGAATATGAATATTTTCTAGTGAGATTGTTTGACCGTTGCGCTACAACAGGTGTAGACTAACAGTGAAATGCTTCATAAACAACAGGTGTAGACTAACAGTGAAATGCTTCATAAACAACAGGTGTAGACTAACAGTGAAATGCTTCGTAAACAACAGGTGTAGACTAACAGTGAAATGCTTCATAAACAACAGGTGTAGACTAACAGTGAAATGCTTCATAAACAACAGGTGTAGACTAACAGTGAAATGCTTCATAAACAACAGGTGTAGACTAACAGTGAAATGCTTCATAAACAACAGGTGTAGACTAACAGTGAAATGCTTCATAAACAACAGGTGTAGACTAACAGTGAAATGCTTCATAAACAACAGGTGTAGACTAACAGTGAAATGTAAACAACAGGTGTAGATTAACAGTGAAATGCTTCGTAAACAACAGGTGTAGACTAACAGTGAAATGCTTCAGTAAACAACAGGTGTAGACTAACAGTGAAATGCTTCGTAAACAACAGGTGTAGACTAACAGTGAAATGCTTAGTAAACAACAGGTGTAGACTAACAGTGAAATGCTTCGTAAACAACAGGTGTAGACTAACAGTGAAATGCTTAGTAAACAACAGGTGTAGACTAACAGTGAAATGCTTCATAAACAACAGGTGTAGACTAACAGTGAAATGCTTCATAAACAACAGGTGTAGACTAACAGTGAAATGCTTCATAAACAACAGGTGTAGACTAACAGTGAAATGCTTAAACAACAGATGTAAACAACAGGTGTAGACTAACAGTGAAATGCTTAGTAAACAACCGGTGTAGACTAACAGTGAAATGCTTAGTAAACAACAGGTGTAGACTAACAGTGAAATGCTTCATAAACAACAGGTGTAGACTAACAGTGAAATGCTTAGTAAACAACAGGTGTAGACTAACAGTGAAATGCTTAGTAAACAACAGGTGTAGACTAACAGTGAAATGCTTCGTAAACAACAGGTGTAGACTAACAGTGAAATGCTTCATAAACAACAGGTGTAGACTAACAGTGAAATGCTTCATAAACAACAGGTGTAGACTAACAGTGAAATGCTTCGTAAACAACAGGTGTAGACTAACAGTGAAATGCTTCATAAACAACAGGTGTAGACTAACAGTGAAATGCTTAGTAAACAACAGGTGTAGACTAACAGTGAAATGCTTCGTAAACAACAGGTGTAGACTAACAGTGAAATGCTAGACTAACAGTGAAAAACAACAGGTGTAGACTAACAGTGAAATGCTTCATAAACAACAGGTGTAGACTAACAGTGAAATGCTTCATAAACAACAGGTGTAGACTAACAGTGAAATGCTTCGTAAACAACAGGTGTAGACTAACAGTGAAATGCTTAGTAAACAACCGGTGTAGACTAACAGTGAAATGCTTCATAAACAACAGGTGTAGACTAACAGTGAAATGCTTCATAAACAACAGGTGTAGACTAGCAGTGAATTGCTTCGTAAACAACCGGTGTAGACTAACAGTGAATTGCTTCGTAAACAACAGGTGTAGACTAACAGTGAAATGCTTAGTAAACAACAGGTGTAGACTAACAGTGAAATGCTTCATAAACAACAGGTGTAGACTAACAGTGAAATGCTTACTTACTTACAGGGCCTTTTCCAGCAGAGTTAAAGATATATATTTGTATAAAAAAATTGAAATGGTGACACAAGGAATAAATACACACTGAATAACAATAACTCAAAAATAAAAATAATATGTCTACATACAGGGAGCACCAGTAGCGAGTTGATGTGCAGTGTTACGAGGTAATTGAGGAAGCTATGTATACAGGTAGGGTTAAAGTGACTCGGCAACAGGATAGATAATAGACCGTAGCAGCAGCGTACGTGAAAGTGTGTGTGTGTGTGTGTGTGGCATCAGCATGCACGTGTGCGCATGTTATGTGTGTGTGAGTGTATGTGGTGTGTGTGTGTGTGTGTGTGTGTGTGTGTGTGTGTGTGTGTGTGTGTGTGTGTGTGTGTGTGTGTGTTGTGTGTGTGTGTGTGTGTGTGTGTGTGTGTGTGTGTGTGTGTGTGTGTGTGTGTGTGTGTGTGTATTAAGTCAGTGGAAGAGAAAGAGAGTTAGTGCCACGAAGGGTCAATGCAGGTAGTCCGGATTCTTGATTAGTGACACTTGATTAGCTATTTAGCAGTCTTGTTTAGCAGTCTTATGGTTTGGGGGTAGAAGATGTTCAGGGTCTTGCTGGTTCCAGACATGATGCTTTTACTAGCAGAGAGAACACTCTATTGCTTGTTTTTTTTTGGCTGTAGTCGTAAACTATTTTTTTCGTGCCTTTCTCTGAGGTCCTGGATGTCAGGGAGCTCGGCTCCAGGGATGTACTGGGCTGTACGCACCACCCTCTTTAGCGCTGATGCAGTCAGTCAAGATGCTCTACATGATGCAGATGTTTCTGAGGATCTGAGGGCCAATGCCAAATAGTTTCATCATCTTGAGGGGAAAGAGGCACTGTCGTGTGTGTGGACCATGTTAATTAGTAATGTGGACACCGAGGAACTTGAAGTTCTTGACCTGCTCCACTAAAGCCCCGTCGATGTGAATGGGGCGTGCACACCCATCCATTTCCTGTAGTCTTGATGATGGTGTTGGAGTTGTGTGCAGTCGGGAGTGAACAGGGAGTGCAGGAGAGGACTAAGAACACACCCCTGAGGAGCCCCGTGTTGATGGTCAGCGTGGTAGATGGGTTGTTTTCTACCCTCACCACCTGGGGGCACGCCGTCAGGAAGTCCAGGATCCAGTTGCAGACGGATGTGTTCAGTCCCAGGGTCCTGAGCTTTGTGATGAGCTTGGAGGGGACTATGGTGCTGTGTGAAGCAGTTCAGAGCTGTTTAGTGCTGTACATTGTGTATCTGGCCAAGGCTGACAGCCTGCCAAACTGACACACACTGATCAGGGAGGAATCAGCACTGACAAGGTGAGGTCGGTGCAGAGACTAGTGTGTGTGTGTGTGTGTGTGTGTGTGTGTGTGTGTGTGTGTGTGTGCGTGCGTGCGTGCGTGCATGCGCGTGTGTTCAGCAGCATTGACAAGGTGAATCAGACTGTCCGGTGCAGACAGCTCTGATGCTTTGAGAGATGGAAACACAGAGTAGATTAGCCCCGTGGAGACACCAAAGCCCTAAATTACTTTTGACTTGAAAACATTCTCTCTTGAGACATGAAAAGGTTTCATTGAGTTGCTACCAAAGCGTTCAGTGAACTTCTGTGAGACTAGGAATCTGTCAAATTCACATAACAGCCAAAAGGGCTGTTTGACAAGAGTAGTAACTAGCAGGCTCTACAGTACTACACTTGTGCTCTGCATGCTGCTTCAAATGTATTACAAACCTTGTCTTTGTGTGACCTCTAGCTCGACAAATTATCCTTCTCTCCCTTCCTCCCTCTCTCCCTCCATTCCTCCCTCTCTCCCACAACAGGGCCTGGCCTATGTAAAAAGTGTTTAATAAAGTACAAAGTGTTTGTCAGGTGTTAAGCCTGTGTTAAAAGATGCTTAAAATGATTAAAATATTTTAAAAAGCTATTGTGATTGTGTTGAATTGAATTGTGTTTGGGAAATAAAGACAGAGATGGTTTTTAAAAAGGTAGTGGTACTATTTCATTCAGTACAGTGTAGCTGTCCTTACCCAGGGGAAGTTATGCTAAGAGACCAGTTTTTATTTTTACACAAACGATATTATCAAAAAAGGAATGTTTACATGAATTGTGATTATTTGTAGGGACACACAACATCCTGAAATATATGTTGATATCTTTGTTAGAAAGGATATTATATTTCACTTGACATAGTGAAGCTGAATGTAAAAGGCTCAACTTACTCTCCCCCCACTCTCCCCCTACCTGTAAATGTTGTCAACTCCCCCTACCCCACTCTCCCCCTACCTGTAAATGTTGTCAATTTACCCCACTCTCCCCCTACCTGTAAATGTTGTCAACTTACCCCACTCTCCCCCTACCTGTAAATGTTGTCAACTTACCCCACTCTCCCCCTACCTGTAAATGTTGTCAACTTACCCCACTCTCCCCCTACCTGTAAATGTTGTCAACTCTCCCCCTACCTGTAAATGTTGTCAACTTACCCCACTCTCCCCCTACCTGTAAATGTTGTCAACAACATACCCCACTCTCCCCCTACCTCCCCCTACCTGTAAATGTTGTCAACTTACCCCACTCTCCCCTACCTGTAAATGTTGTCAACTTACTCTCCCCCCCACTCTCCCCCTACCTGTAAATGTTGTCAACTTACCCCACTCTCCCCCTACCTGTAAATGTTCTCAACTTACCCCACTCTCCCCCTACCTGTAAATGTTCTCAACTTACCCCACTCTCCCCCTACCTGTAAATGTTGTTAGTGAATGAAGGTGATTCTGATTCAACTCTGCTATTTTTCTCTCACTCCAGTTTATTTTTTTATTTTTTTTATTTCACCTTTATTTAACCAGGTAGGCCAGTTGAGAACAAGTTCTCATTTACAACTGCGACTTGGCCAAGATAAAGCAAAGTGGTGCGACAAATACAACAACACAGAGTTACACATGGGATAAATATATATACAGTGTGTGCAAATGTAGTAAGATTAGGAAGGTAAAGCAATAAATAGGCCATAGAGGCAAAATAATTACAATTTAGCATTAACACTGGAGTGATTAGATGTGCAGATGATGATGTGCAAGTAGAGATACTGGGGTGCAAAAGAGCAAAAGGATAAGTAACAATATGGGGATGAGGTAGTTGGGTGTGCTATTTACAGAAGGGCTATGTACAGGTACAGTGATAGGTACGCTGCTTTGATAGCTGATGCTTAAAGTTAGAGAGGTAGATATAAGTCTCCAGCTTCAGTGATTTTTGCAATTGGTTCCAGTCATTGGCAGCAGAGAAATGAGGCCAAAGGAGGTGTTGGCATTGGGGACGACCAGTGAAATAGCGCATGCTAAGGGTGGGTGTTGCTATGGTGACCAGTGATCTGAGATAGGGCAGGGCTTTACCTGGCAAAGACTGATACATGTCCTGGAGCCAGTGGGTTTGGCGACGAATATGTAGTGAGGGCCAGCAAACGACAGCATACAGGTCACAGTAGTGTGTACTATATGGTGCTTTGGTGACAAAATGGACGGCACTGTGATAGACTACATCCAATTTGCTGAGTAGAGTGTTGGAGATTATTTTGTAAATGACATCGCCAAAGTCAAGGATCGGTAGGACAGTCAGTTTTACGTGGGTATGTTTGGCAACATGAGTGAAGGATGCTTTGTTGCAAAATAGGAAGCAGATTCTAGATTTAATTTTGGATTGAAGATGCTTAATGTGAGTCTGGAAGGAGAGTTTACAGTCTAACCAGAACCTAGTTGTAGTTGTCCACATATTCTAAGTCAGAAATGTCCAGAGTAGTGATGCTAGTCGGGCGGGCAGTTGCGGGCAGCAATCGGATGAAGAGCATGACATTAGTTTTACTAGCATTTAAAAGCAGTTGGAGGCTACGGAATGAATGTTGTACAGCATTGAAGCTCATTTGAAGGTTTGTTAACACAGTGTCCAAAGAAGGGCCAGATGTATACAGAAAGGTGTTGTCTGCGAGGTGGATCAGAGAATCACCAGCAGCAAGAACGACATCATTGATATATACAGAGAAAAGAGTCGGCACAAGAATTGAACCCTGTGGCATCCCCATAGAGACTGCCAGAGGTCCGAACAACAGGCCCTCCGATTTGACACACTGAAATCTATCTGAGAAGTAGTTGGCGAACCAGGCGAGGAAGTCATTTGAGAAACAAAGGCTGTTGAGTCTGCCGATAAGAATGCGGTGATTGACAGAGTCGAAAGCCTTGGCAAGGTCAATGAAGAAGACGGTCTTTTATCGATGGCGGTTATGATATTATTTAGGACCTTGAGTGTGGCTGAGGTACACCCATGACCAGCTCGGAAACCAGATTGCATATTGGAGAAGGTAGGGTGGGACTAGAAATGGTCAGTGATCTATTTGTTAACTCGGCTGTCGAAGATTATAGAAAGGCAGGGCAGGATGGATATACAGTTGAAATTGGAAGTTTACATACACTTAAGTTAGAGTCATTAAAACTCTTTTTTCAACCAATCCACAAACTTCTTGTTAAAACTTGTTAGGGAGGATGTTCCTGTGGCGGGATCAAATCAGCGGATATTTTAGAGCGCCACCTATTGTTTTCGATAAAACTCAAACTTTCATTAAAACACAAATGCAAGGTAGTGAATTAAAGCTACACTCGTTGTGAATCTAGCCACCAAGTCAGATTTGTAAAATGCTTTTCGGCGAAAGCATGAGAAGCTATTATCTGATAGCATGCACCCCCAGAATACCAGACCGTCAACAAAACAACAGATTTTGCAGTAGCCGGCGCTACCCAAAACGCAGAAATAAAATATAAAACATTCATTACCTTTGACGAGCTTCTTTCTTGGCACTCCTATATGTCACATAAACATCACAATTGGGTCTTTTTCCCGATTAAATCTGTCATTGTATACCCAAAATGTGATTTGCTGAAGACCGGTCTGATCCAGAAAAATGCCCCTTTACATGACGCAACGTCACTTTTTAAAATTACAAAAGTTACCTATATACTTTTACAAATCACTTCAAATTACTTTTCTAAACCAACTTTAGGTATTAATAAACGTTAATAATCTATTAAATTGATCACGGGGCGATCTGTATTCGATAGCAGCAAGTCTTGAAATCATCGTCCATGTTTTCACATTCAAAACATCCTGTGGTGAGCCCAAAGAAAGGAAATGCGTCACGTTTCCAAACCAAGGATAAAGCAGCCCCTAAATGACAGCATTGGCGACATCGTGTGGAAGCTGTAGGCGTTTACAGGGGCTTGACATGTATTTTCTTCAGCCTTAGACAATACATTGACTGGCGGATGGATATTATTTTTGTATTTTTGGTGAGCAGTTTTTCGAAGGATTTTGACTCCTAAACACGTTATGTTCTAGCCACAGACACGATTTAACCAGTTTTAGAGACTTCAGGGTGTTTTCTATACACACACACTTATCATATGCATATACTATATTCCTGGCATGAGTAGCAGGACGCTGAAATGTTGTGCGATTTTTAACAAAAAGCTGCGAAAATTCGTAGCCTCCTTAAGAGGTTTTTAACAAACTACAGTTTTGGCAAGTTGGTTAGGACATCTACTTTGTGCATGACGCAAGTAATTTTTCCAACAATTGTTTACAGACAGATTACTTCACTTACAATTCACTGTATCACAAATTGAGTGGGTCAGAAGTTTACAAACACTAAGTTGACTGTGCCTTTAAACAGCTTGGAAAATTCCAGAAAATTAGGTCATGGCTTTAGAAGCTTCTGATAGGCTAATTGTGTAACGGTTCTCTTGTGGTGAAGGAGAGTCGGACCAAAATGCAGCGTGTAGATTTCGATCCATGTTTAATAAACAAATGTAAAACACGAATCAATTATAAACACTACAAAACAAATAACTTAACGAAAACCGAAACAGCCTATACTTGTGTAAACTAACACAGAGACAGGAACAAGGACACTAAGGACAATCACCCACAAAACCCAACACAAAACAGGCTACCAAAATATGGTTCCCAATCAGAGACAATGACTAACACCTGCCTCTGATTGAGAACCATATCAGGTTCAATACTAATTGAGTGTACGTAAACTTCTGACCCACTGGGAATGTAATGAAAGATATACAAGCTGAAATAAATAATTCTCTCTACTATTCTTCTGACATTTCACATTCTTAAAATACAGTGGTGATCCTAACTGACCTAAGACAGGGAATTTTTACTAGGATTAAATGTCAGGAATTGTGAAAACAGAGTTAAATGTATTTGGCTAAGGTGTATGTAAACTTCCGACTTCAACTGTAGGTCTATAACAGTTTGGGTCTAGAGTGTCTCCCCTTTGAAGAGGGCGATGACCGTGGCGCTTTCCAATCTTTGGGGATCTCAGACGATACGAAAGAGAGGTTGAACCGGCTAGTAATAGGCGTTGCAATTGAACAGAGTATATGTGGATTACAGTCTCTCTCTCATAATCTTTATGGGTGCCCATGCCCATGTTTCCCCTGGAATGGCCCGGGGTAACCCTGTACCAACCCCTGGCACGTAAACACACCCTCATAATAGTAATCACCTGAACATGGAACCATGAACTCTGGAGCACATCCTGTCTCCACCCATGTTCAAATGATCTGTTATTATATGGCACTGGGTGCATTGGGGTACCACACTTTGCTATTGTTGTTTCTACGCTATGGCAACTAGGAACACAAATGTCATATGGTAATTCATGAGTGTGTGTGTTGTGTTTCATGGTAATCCCTCACAAGGGATTGTGTTTTGTCCTCTGTGGTGGTAACAGATTACTGTGTGTGTGTGAAGCAATATGTATTATGGTTAAATCCTGCCAATGTAGAGTTGAATCCATGAATTAGAAAGCCATCGGGATCCTCTGTAAAGAACTCCACTGTGACAAACAGTGGGATAAAAATCAGTGAAGCGTTTAGCCAGCAACATTGATCAGGGATCCTTACATGTCATGTTGCCAAACAAACCATACAACAGCATTGTAGAACCACACAATGTTCCCCAAACAAAGCAGAAGGGAACCGACAATACAGCAACATCCATCACCTCAGCCAATAAGACTGCGTCTGAAATAACACCCTATTCTGGATTTAGAGCACTACTTTTGACCAGAGCCCAGAGTAAGTGCACTATATAGGGAATATGGTGACATTATGGACGCACCCTGAGAGTAACATTGTTGAGTGTTTATTTACCTTGCGTCCTCCCGTGTTGAGCCGGATGGGCGTGAGGAAGGGGTCAAAGATCATGTGGCTGGTCTCGATGTTGATGGGAGACTGCCTCTTCCCCACGGAGCACAGGTTCCACGCTGAGTTCACTAGCCCCAAAATGACGGCACTGCAACACACAGAGGTAGAGACAAAACGGTTAGCATGTGTTGCTAACCACAACATTTCAATAGGGCACAAAACAGTTAGCCTGTGTTGCTAACGTCAATGTTTCAATAGGGCGCAAAACAGTTAGCCTGTGTTGCTAACGTCGATGTTTCAATAGGGCACAAAACAGTTAGCCTGTGTTGCTAACGTCAATGTTTCAATAGGGCGCAAAACAGTTAGCCTGTGTTGCTAACGTCGATGTTTCAATAGGGCACAAAACAGTTAGCCTGTGTTGCTAACGTCGATGTTTCAATAGGGCGCAAAACAGTTAGCCTGTGTTGCTAACGTCGATGTTTCAATAGGGCACAAAACAGTTAGCCTGTGTTGCTAACGTCGATGTTTCAATAGGGCACAAAACAGTTAGCCTGTGTTGCTAACGTCGATGTTTCAATAGGGCACAAAACAGTTAGCCTGTGTTGCTAATGACGACATTTCAATAGGGCACAAAACGGCTAGCCTGTGTTGCTAAAGAGATAAGACCGGTTACAGGACAAGGTTTTGGCTCTTTGTTAGGGCTGCTCTATGGTGCTATGAAGGTGATAGTAACAATTGGTCCTATGGAAGAGCATAGATAACATGTAATACCATGTCAAGTTAGCACACATACACACAGTCCAGTTTGAATTATTGCTCTCCCTCTGTCTCTCTCTCTCTCTCTCTGCCTCTGTCGGTCTCTGTCTGTCTTTCTCTCTCTCTCTGCCTGTCTGTCTCTCTCTCCCTGCCTCTGTCTCTCTCTGCCTGTCTGTCTGTCTCTCTCTCTCTCTGCCTCCTCTCTCTGCCTGCCTGCCTGCCTGTCTGTCTGTCTGTCTGTCTGTCTGTCTGTGTCTGTCTGTCTGTCTGTCTGTCTGTCTGTCTGTCTGTCTGTCTGTCTGTCTGTCTGTCTGTCTGCCTCTCTCTCTCTCTCTCTCTCTCTCTCTCTGCTCTCTCTCTCTCTCTCTCTCTGCCTCTGTCTCGCTCTCTCTCTATTTTGTTCTCTCTCTGTGTGTCTCTCTATCAATTCAATTCAAAGGGCTTTATTGGTATGGCAAACATATGTTTACATTGCCAAATCAAGTGAAATGGATAATGGACAAAAGTGAAATAAACAAATACATTTTTGTTTTACATAAACATTACACTCACAAAAGTTCCAAAGGAATAGTGACATTTCAAATGTCATATTATGGCTATAAACAGTGTTATGACCATAATAAACAGTGTTATTGCCATACTAATCCGTGTTATAATAGTGTTATAACGATGTGCAAATAGTTATAGGTTGTATTTACAATGGTGTTTGTTACACACTGGTTGCCCTTTCCTTCAAATCAAATCAAATGTTATTTGCCACATGCGCCTAATACAACAGGTGTAGACCTAACAGTGAAATGCTTACTTACAAGCCCTTAACCAACAATGCAGTTTTAAGAAAAATACCTATAAAAATAAAAGAAAGAAACAATAATTAAAGAACAGCAGTAAAATAACAATAGCGAGGCGATATACAGGGGGTTCCCCAACAAAGCATTGGTTAGTCAAGGTAATTGAGGAAATATGTACAAGTAGGTAGAGTTAGTAAAGTGGCTATTGTCATGATGTTGGCCTGGGGGTAGGTTTATGACAGTCATAAATACCTCTTCCCCCTTTTTCCTCTCTCTACCCTACTGAGGTTACATTTGCAAAACCCTTGGTTAACATAGAGATTCTGGGAACATCAGAAGGTGGGGGGAAATGAACTATATTCTGGTAATCCGACCAATTGTAACGGCTGTCGTGGGTTGAAGAAGGTGAGGACCAAGGTGCGGCGTGGTACGTGTTCATCTTCATTTATGAATTGAACACTGAATGAAAAAACAACAAAAGAGAATGAACGAAACCGAAACAGTTCTGTCTGGTACAGAATACAAAAACAGAAAACAACTACCCACAAAACCCAAGTGGGCAAGAGCTACCTAAGTATGGTTCTCAATCAGAGACAACGATAGACAGCTGTCCCTGATTGAGAACCATACCCGGCCAAAAACAAAGAAATACAAAAACATAGAATAAGGAACATAGAATGCACACCCTAGTCACACCCTGGCCGAACCAAAATAGAGAATAAAAGCCTCTCTATGGCGTGACACCAGTGGAACATATGCGGAGGTACTTAATGAATATGATGTCAGTTTGGTTGTCATCTGAGACATTCTCATCAATGATAAGATGACATAAACTCTACAGTGGAAAGTCTACACATCAGAGCTATCGGATTCACATGGAATTGTTGTTCAATTTAAATGTTTGAATATGAAATCATTCGTGATGGGATGAAATGTGATTTTAGCTTCTAAAATGTGAGATTTTCATAAGATAGGGCTCTGCTCAATCAGTGACAGGCCCCTGTGAAGGGACATGGGCTATAAAAAAAATTCAAACACGGCCTCCTCTCCCTTCCTGTATAAGCCCTTGACGACAATGTAACCTCCTGTTCCGAGGACGTGAGGACGATGATCCGATGTCAGAATGTTTCAGATAATAACTACAGAACGAAGCCAACATCAGCGTGAGCTTTGGTTGCGAATGTTATGAACTTTGAACTTTTATTTACTACAGAATTGATACCTCCTAGCCGTTGAGTTAGCAACAGCAGATGCAAACGAGGGTTAGGAAGTAACAGACAGAGTATCCCGTCTATCAACCAATGACGTTACTACAATGTAACCAATTGACAACAAGAGACATTCTTCAAAGGACTCGGTTGGGCAACACGGCCTTCCATCTACCACCAACCTACCGATGCGCAGCTCAGAGTAAATGTTTATTGCATTTTCCTTTTCCAAATGGGCGGTAATTTAGAATGCATAAGATACTGTATTTACGATAGCACAGCTTTGGCCTTAGTTCCTCAGTCTTCCCGCTCCTTCACTCAAACCCAGCCCCTTTTCTGTTGTGTAAAAAGCTGTCATATCTGTTCCGCCCGCTAGGGACGTTTTCCTTTATGACGTCATTTGTAATCAAGTTATGATTTAATTATGTGTATGTGTTATTCTGTGTGATTAGTTAGGTATTTAATAAATAAATGATTAAACTCAATTTTGTATTGCTGATTCAAATTGTTAGCCAGGGTTCGTGCAGATAACCAAGAATTTACAACTTTCAGATGAGACTGAATTAAGATGACGATTAATATTGACTGCTATTGATGTAAAATATTACTAGGTCTTTAAGAGTTTATTTGGAAGATAACAGCTCTATAAATATTATTTTTTGGTGCCCGACTCTCTAGTTAATTACATTTACATGATTAGCTCAATCAGGTAATATTAATTACAGAGAAATTATTTTATAGAATAGCATGTCATATCACTTAATCCGTCATAGCCAAAGACACAACACTATGCATAGATAACAACAGAGAGTAGCAACAGCATAAAATAGGGGGGGGGGGGGTGCACTGCAAATAATCTGGGTAACCATTTGGTCAGGAATCTTATAGCTTGGGGTTAGAAGATGTTTAGAAGGTTCTTAAACCTAGACTTGGCACTCGGGTACCGCTTGCCGTGAGGTAGCAGAGAGAACAGTCTATGAATAGAATGGATGGAGACATTGGCAATTTTTTGGGCCTTCCTCTGACACTGCATGGTATAGAGGTCCTGGATGTCCTGTAGTGCCTCTGAGCAGTGCCATACCAGGCAGTGATGCAACCCATCAGGATGGTCTCACTGGTGCAGCTGTAGAACCTTTTGAGGATCTGAGGACCCAAATCTTTTCAGTCTCCTGAGTGGGAATTGGTTTTGTCGTGCCATCTTCACGACTGTCTTGGTGAGCTTGGACCATGTTAGTTTGTTGGTGATGTGGATGCCAAGGGACTTGGAACTCTCAACTCCACTTCAGCCCTGTCGATGAGAATGGGGGAGTGCTCGGTCCTCTTTTTCCTGTAGTCCACAATCATCTCCTTTGTCTAGATCATGTTGAGGGAGAGGTTGTTGTCCTTGCATCACACGGTCAGGTCTCTGACCTCCTTCCTATAGGCTGTCTCGTCATTGTCGGTGATCAGGCCTACCACTGTTGTGTCATCGGTAAACTTAACGATGGTGTTGGAGTCCTGCCTGGCTGTGCAGTCATGAGTGAACAGGGGAGTACAGGAGGGGACTGAGCATGCAGCCCTGAGGGTTCCCTGTGTTGAGGATCAGCATGGCGGAAGCCAGTGAATGATGTGGTGTACTCCTCAATGCCATCGAAAGGATGTTGGTAGGATATATGTGCTTGTAGGTCGTCCACTTTATTATCGAGTGATTGTACATTGACCAGTAGTTCCTATGACAAAGGCAGATTACCCACTCATCGGCGGATCCTCACAAGGCACCCCGATCTCCTTCCATGAAACCTCTGTCTCATTCTCCAGCGAATGACGGGGATGAAGGCCTGTTCGGGTGTCTGGACTAAATCCCTCTCATCCGACTCATTAAAGAAAAATGATTTGTCCACTTTAAGGTGAGTAATCGTTGTTCTGATGTCCAGAAGCTCTTTTCGGTCATAAGAGATGGTAGCAGCAATATTATGTCCAAAATAAATTACAAACAATGTGAAAAAACAAACAAAATAAAATGGTTGATTAAGAGCCCAATAAACGGCAGCTATCTCCTATGGCGCCATCTTGGAAACAGGTCACAAATATTGCTGCAGTGATGGCACAGTGTGGTATTCCACCCAATAGGTTTTGGAGTGTATCAAAATGTAAGTTGTTTTCAAAAATGTTCTGGGTTGTGTAATCTAAGGGACATATGTGTCTCTAATATGGTCATACATTTGGCAGGAGGTTAGGAAGTGCAGCTCAGTTTCCACTTCATTTTGTGGGCGGTGTGCACATAGCCTGTCTTCTCTTGAGAGCTAGGTCTGCCTACGGCAGCATCTCTCAATAGCAAGGCTGTGCTCACTGAGTCTACATAGTCAAAGCTATCCTTAAGTTTGGGTCCGTCACAGTGGTCGGGTATTCTGCCACTGTGTACTCTCTGTTTAGGGCCAAATAGCATTCTAGTTTGCTCTGTTTTCTTGATAATACTTTCTTTCCAATGTGTCAAGTAATTATCTTTTTCTTATCATATGATTTGGTTGGGTCTAATTGTGTTGCTGTCCTGGGGCTTGGTGAGGTTTGTTTGTGTTTGTGAACAGAGCCCCAGGACAAGCTTGCTCGGACAAATCTTCAGGTTCATCTCTCTGTAGGTGATGGCTTTGTTATGGAAGGTTTGGAAATCGCATCTCTCTCTCTCTCTCTCTCTCTCTCTCTCTCTAATTTAATAGAGGGGAGACATGCATCAAGGTTATGTTGGTCGAACTGGAGGAATCACACTTATTCAATTGTCTGTTTTAATTGAATATTTGCTCTACTGAGCCACAATTACTTGAAGAGGTTTCTAATAAACGTAATCACTTTGGTGGTGGGTAAAGAAAAATAAAAAAGAGATTGGGTTTCACATTATCTGACACTCTTTCTCTCTCTCTCTCTCTTTCCCCACAGATGTCTTAAAAAATACTTGGCCACTGAAGACAGGAACTCACATCCTGCACAGAGGGAAGGACGTCTTCATTGTTCCTAGCATTCCAAACGGAATTACAACTCCACAAGGAAATAGAAATAGAATGTGTATTGTATTTAGTGAAACTTCTGTAATTTGTCTGAAGGAGCATGTTGTGGATGAAAAAAGATCATGTAAATTGCACAGCCCAGCCAGACAGCAAGTTATCACTAGATTCAGCCACACCACCTGCTGTTTTACCTACCCACCCCTACTGTCTAATACATTACAACCCACCCAACTGTCTAATACATTACAACCCACCCCTACTGTCTAATACATTACAACCCCCCTACTGTCTAATACACCACTACCCACCCCTACTGTCTAATACATCACAACCCACCCCTACTGTCTAATACATTACAACCCCCTACTGTCTAATACACCACAACCCCCCTACTGTCTAATACATTACAACCCACCCCTACTGTCTAATACATTACAACCTACCCCTACTGTCTAATACACCACAGCCCCCCCTACTGTCTAATACATTACAACCCACCCCTACTGTCTAATACACCACTACCCACCCCTACTGTCTAATACATTACAAGCCCCCTACTGTCTAATACATTACAACCCCCTACTGTCTAATACACCACAACCCCCTACTGTCTAATACACCACAGCCCCCCTACTGTCTAATACACCACAACCCCCCTACTGTCTATACACCACAACCCCCTACTGTCTAATACATTACAACCCGCCCCTACTGTCTAATACATTACAACCCCCCTACTGTCTAATATACCACAACCCCTACTGTCTAATACACCACAACCCCCCCCTACTGTCTAATACACCACAACCACCCCTACTGTCTAATACACCACAACCCCCTACTGTCTAATACACCACAACCCCCTACTGTCTAATACACCACAAGCCCCCCTACTGTCTAATAAATTACAGCCCCCTACTGTCTAATACATTACAACCCCTACTGTCTAATACATTACAACACCCCCTACTGTCTAATACATTACAACCCCCTACTGTCTAATACATTGGCCCCCCCTACTGTCTAATACACCACAACCCCCCTACTGTCTAATACATTACAACCCCCTACTGTCTAATACACCACAACCCCTACTGTCTAATACACCACAACCCCCTACTGTCTAATACACCACAACCCCCTACTGTCTAATACACCACAACCCCCTACTGTCTAATACACCACAACCCCCTACTGTCTAATACACCTGGCCCCCCTACTGTCTAATACACCACAACCCCTACTGTCTAATACACCACAACCCCCCTACTGTCTAATACACACAACCCCCTACTGTCTAATACACCACAACCCCCCCCTACTGTCTAATACACCACAACCACCCCTACTGTCTAATACATTACAACCCACCCCTACTGTCTAATAGACCACAACCCCCTACTGTCTAATACATTGCAACCACCCCCACTGTCTAATACACCACAACCCCTACTGTCTAATACATTACAACCCCCGCTACTGTCTAATACACCACAACCCACCCCTACTGTCTAATACACTACAACCCCTACTGTCTAATACACCACAACCCCCTACTGTCTAATACACACAACCCCCCAACTGTCTAATACACCAAACCCACCCCTACTGTCTAATACATTACAACCCACCCCTACTGCCTAATACACCACAACCCCTACTGTCTAATACATTACAACCACCCCTACTGTCTAATACATTAGAACCCACCCTACTGTCTAATACACCACAACCCCCCTACTGTCTAATACACCACAACCCCCTACTGTCTAATACACCACAACCCCCCTACTGTCTAATACACCACAACCCCTACTGTCTAATACACCACAACCCCTACTGTCTAATACACCACTACCCCCTACTGTCTAATACACCACAACCCCTACTGTCTAATACACTACTACCCCTACTGTCTAATACACCTACAACCCCTACTGTCTAATACACCACAACCCCTTCTGTCTAATACACCACTACCCCCTACTGTCTAATACACCACAACCCCCTACTGTCTAATACACCACAACCACCCCCACTGTCTAATACACCACAACCCCTACTGTCTAATACATTACAACCCCCGCTACTGTCTAATACATTACAACCCCTACTGTCTAATACACCACAACCCCTACTGTCTAATACATTACAACCCCCTACTGTCTAATACATTACAACCCCTACTGTCTAATACACTACAACCCACCCCTACTGTCTAATACACTACAACCCCTACTGTCTAATACACCACAACCCCCCCAACTGTCTAATACACCAAAACCCACCCCTACTGTCTAATACATTACAACCCACCCCTACTGCCTAATACACCACAACCCCTACTGTCTAATACATTACAACCACCCCTACTGTCTAATACATTAGAACCCACCCTACTGTCTAATACATTACAACCCCTACTGTCTAATACATTACAACCCCCTACTGTCTAATACATTACAACCTACCCCTACTGTCTAATACATTACAACCCCCTACTGTCTAATACATTACAACCCACCCTACTGTCTAATACACCACTACCCACCCCTACTGTCTAATACATTACAACCCCCCTACTGTCTAATACATTACAACCCCTACTGTCTAATACACCACAACCACCCCACTGTCTAATACACCACAACCCCTACTGTCTAATACATTACAACCCCGCTACTGTCTAATACATTACAACCCCTACTGTCTAATACACCACAACCCCCTACTGTCTAATACATTACAACCCCTACTGTCTAATATATTACAACCCCTCTACTGTCTAATACACCACAACCCACCCCTACTGTCTAATACACTACAACCCCTACTGTCTTACTGTTTAATACACCACAACCCCTACTGTCTAATACACCACAACCTCTAACTGTCTAATACACAAAACCCACCCCTACTGTCTAATACATTACAACCCACCCCTACTGTCTAATACACCACAACCCCTACTGTCTAATACATTACAACCCCTACTGTCTAATACATTACAACCCCTACTGTCTAATACATTACAACCCCTACTGTCTAATACACTACAACCCCTACTGTCTAATACACCACAACCCCTACTGTCTAATACACCACAACCCCTACTGTCTAATACACCACAACCCCCTACTGTCTAATACATTACAACCCGCCCCTACTGTCTAATACATTACAGCCCCCTACTGTCTAATATACCACAACCCCTACTGTCTAATACACACAACCCCTACTGTCTAATACATTACAACCCCCTACTGTCTAATACACTACAACCCCCTACTGTCTAATACACCACAACCCCCTACTGTCTAATACACCACAACCCCTACTGTCTAATACACCACAACCCCTACTGTCTAATACACCACAACCCCTACTGTCTAATACACCACAACCCCTACTGTCTAATACACCACAACCCCTACTGTCTATTACACCACAACCCCTACTGTCTAATACACACAACCCCTACTGTCTAATACACCACAACCACCCCTACTGTCTAATACATTACAACCCACCCCTACTGTCTAATAGACCACAACCCCCTACTGTCTAATACATTGCAACCCCTACTGTCTAATACACCACAACCCCTACTGTCTAATACATTACAACCCTCTACTGTCTAATACACTACAACCCCTACTGTCTAATACATTACAAGCCCCCTACTGTCTAATACATTTAACCCCTACTGTCTAATACACCACTACCCCCTACTGTCTAATACACCACAACCCCTACTGTCTAATACACTACAACCCCCCTACTGTCTATTACACTACAACCTCCCCTACTGTCTAATACACCACTACCCCCTACTGTCTAATACACCACTACCCCCTACTGTCTAATACACCACAACCCCCTACTGTCTAATACACCACTACCCCTACTGTCTAATACATTAGAACCCACCCTACTGTCTAATACATTACAACCCCCTACTGTCTAATACATTACAGCCCCCCTACTGTCTAATACATTAGAACCCACCCTACTGTCTAATACATTACAACCCCCCTACTGTCTAATACATTACCCCCCTACTGTCTATTACATTACAACCCCCCTACTGTCTAATACACCACAACCCCTACTGTCTAATACATTACAACCCACCCCTACTGTCTAATACACTACTACCCACCCCTACTGTCTAATACATTACAACCCTCCTACTGTCTAATACATTACAACCCCTACTGTCTAATACACCACAACCCCCCTACTGTCTAATACACTACAACCCCTACTGTCTAATACACACAACCCCTACTGTCTAATACACCACAACCCCTACTGTCTAATACACCAACCCCTAACTGTCTAATACACTAAAACCCACCCCTACTGTCTAATACATTACAACCCACCCCTACTGTCTAATACACCACAACCCCTACTGTCTAATACATTACAACCACCCCTACTGTCTAATACATTAGAACCCACCCTACTGTCTAATACATTACAACCCCCTACTGTCTAATACATTACAACCCCTACTGTCTAATACATTACAACCTACCCCTACTGTCTAATACACCACAACCCCCTACTGTCTAATACATTACAACCCACCCTACTGTCTAATACACCACTACCCACCCCTACTGTCTAATACATTACAACCCCTACTGTCTAATACATTACAACCCCTACTGTCTAATACACCACAACCCCACTGTCTAATACACCACAACCCCTACTGTGTACAACCCCCCTACTGTCTAATACACCACAACCCCTACTGTCTAATACATTACAACCCGCCCCTACTGTCTAATACATTACAACCCCTACTGTCTAATATACCACAACCCCCTACTGTCTAATACACTACAACCCCTACTGTCTAATACATTACAACCCCTACTGTCTAATACACTACAACCCCTACTGTCTAATACACCACAACCCCTACTGTCTAATACACCACAACCCCTACTGTCTAATACACAACCCATTACTGTCATACACCACAACCCCTACTGTCTAATACACTACAACCCCTACTGTCTAATACACTACAACCCCCTACTGTCTAATACACCACAACCCCTACTGTCTAATACATTACAACCCCCCTACTGTCTAATACACCACAACCACCCCTACTGTCTAATACATTAAACCCCCCTACTGTCTATTAGTTACAACCCCCCTACTGTCTAATACATTGCAACCCCTACTGTCTAATACACTACAACCCCTACTGTCTAATACACTACAACTCCCCTACTGTCTCCATACATAACAACCCCTACTGTCTAATACACCACAACCCCTACTGTCTAATACACCACAACCTCCCCTACTGTCTAATACACCACTACCCCCCTACTGTCTAATACACCACTACCCCTACTGTCTAATACACCACAACCCCTACTGTCTAATACACCACCACTACCCCCTACTGTCTAATACACCACAACCACCCCTACTGTCTAATACATTACAACCCCTACTGTCTAATACACCACAACCCCTACTGTCTAATACACCACACCCCTACTGTCTAATACACCATACCCCCTACTGTCTAATACACCACAACCCCTACTGTCTAATACACCACCCCTACTGTCTAATACACCACAACCCCTACTGTCTATTACACCACAACCCCTACTGTCTAAACCCCCTACTGTCTAATACACCACAACCCCTACTGTCTAATACATTACAACCCCCTACTGTCTAATACATTACAACCCCTACTGTCTAATACACCACAACCCCTACTGTCTAATACACCACAACCCCCCAACTGTCTAATACACCAAACCCACCCCACTGTCTAATACATTACAACCCACCCCTACTGTCTAATACACCACAACCCCTACTGTCTAATACACCACAACCCCTACTGTCTAATACACCACAACCTCCCCTACTGTCTAATCACACCACTACCCCCTACTGTCTAATACACCACTACCCCTACTGTCTAATACACCACAACCCCTACTGTCTAATACACCACAACCCCTACTGTCTAATACATTACAACCCCTACTGTCTACATTACAACCCCCGCTACTGTCCACAACCCCTACTGTCTAATACATTACAACCCCCTACTGTCTAATACATTACAACCCCCTACTGTCTAATACATTACAACCCCTACTGTCTAATACACCACTACCCCTACTGTCTAATACACTACAACCCCCCTACTGTCTAATACACCACAACCCCCCTACTGTCTAATACACCACAACCCCTACTGTCTAATACACCACAACCCCCATACTGTCTAATACACCACAACCCCTACTGTCTAATACACCACAACCCCTACTGTCTAATACACCACAACCACCCCTACTGTCTAATACATTACAACCCACTCCCTACTGTCTAATAGACTACAACCCCTACTGTCTAATACATTGCAACCCCTACTGTCTAATACACCACAACCCCTACTGTCTAATACATTACAACCCCCTCTACTGTCTAATACACCACAACCCCTACTGTCTAATACATTACAACCCCTACTGTCTAATACATTACAACCCCCTACTGTCTAATACACTACAACCCCTACTGTCTAATACATTACAACCCCCTACTGTCTAATACATTACACAACCCCTACTGTCTAATACACTACAACCTCCCCTACTGTCTAATACACCACTACAACCTACTGTCTAATACACCACTACCCCCTACTGTCTAATACACTACAACCCCTACTGTCTAATACACCACTACCCCTACTGTCTAATACACCACAACCACCCTACTGTCTAATAGACTACAACCCCCTACTGTCTAATACATTACAACCCCTACTGTCTAATACACCACTACCCCCTACTGTCTAATACACAACAACCCCTACTGTCTAATACACTACAACCCCCTACTGTCTAATACACCACAACCTCCCCTATTGTCTAATACACCACTACCCCCTACTGTCTAATACACCACTACCCCTACTGTCTAATACACTACAGCCCCCTACTGTCTAATACACCATACTACCCCTACTGTCTAATACACCACAACCACCCTACTGTCTAATAGACTACAACCCCCTACTGTCTAATACATTGCAACCCCTACTGTCTCCAATACACCACAACCTCCCCTACTGTCTAATACACTACAACCCCCTACTGTCTATAATACACCACAACCCCTACTGTCTAATACACTACAACCTCCCTACTGTCTAATACACCACTGCCCCCTACTGTCTAATACACCACTACCCCTACTGTCTAATACACCACAACCCCTACTGTCTAATACACCACTACCCCTACTGTCTAATACACCACAACCCCTACTGTCTAATACACCACAACCACCCCCACTGTCTAATACACCACAACCCCTACTGTCTAATACATTACAACCCCGCTACTGTCTAATACATTACAACCCCCTACTGTCTAATACACTACAACCCCTACTGTCTAATACATTATAACCCCTACTGTCTAATACATTACAACCCCTACTGTCTAATACACTACAACCCACCCTACTGTCTAATACACTACAACCCCTACTGTCTAATACACTACAACCCCCCCAACTGTCTAATACACCAAAACCCACCCCTACTGTCTAATACATTACAACCCACCCCTACTGCCTAATACACCACAACCCCTACTGTCTAATACATTACAACCACCCCTACTGTCTAATACATTAGAACCCACCCTACTGTCTAATACATTACAACCCCTACTGTCTAATACATTACAACCCCCTACTGTCTAATACATTACAACCTACCCCTACTGTCTAATACATTAAAACCCCTACTGTCTAATACATTACAACCCACCCCTACTGTCTAATACACCACTACCCACCCCTACTGTCTAATACATTACAACCCCTACTGTCTAATACATTACAACCCCTACTGTCTAATACACCAAAACCACCCCCACTGTCTAATACACCACAACCCCCTACTGTCTAATACATTACAACCTACCCCTACTGTCTAATACACCACAACCCCCTACTGTCTAATACATTACAACCCCCTACTGTCTAATACATTACAGCCCCCCTACTGTCTAATACACCACAACCCACCCTACTGTCTAATACACTACAACCCCTACTGTCTAATACACCACAACCCCTACTGTCTAATACACCACAACCCCTAACTGTCTAATACACCAAAACCCACCCCTACTGTCTAATACATTACAACCCACCCCTACTGCCTAATACACCACAACCCCTACTGTCTAATACATTACAACCACCCCTACTGTCTAATACATTACAACCCCCCTACTGTCTAATATACCACAACCCCCTACTGTCTAATACACCACAACCCCTACTGTCTAATACATTACAACCCCTACTGTCTAATACACCACAACCCCTACTGTCTAATACACCACAACCCCTACTGTCTAATACACCACAACCCCTACTGTCTAATACACCACAACCCCTACTGTCTAATACACCACAACCCCTACTGTCTAATACACCACAACCCCTACTGTCTAATACACCACAACCCCTACTGTCTAATACACCACAACCCCTACTGTCTAATACACCACAACCCCTACTGTCTAATACACTACAACCACCCCTACTGTCTAATACATTACAACTCCACCCCTACTGTCTAATAGACCACAAGCCCCCCTACTGTCTAATACATTGCAACCCCTACTGTCTAATACACCACAACCCCTACTGTCTAATACATTACAACCCCCTACTGTCTAATACACCACAACCCCTACTGTCTAATACATTACAACCCCTACTGTCTAATACATTACAACCCCTACTGTCTAATACACCACTACCCCTACTGTCTAATACACCACAACCCCTACTGTCTAATACACCACAACCTCCCTACTGTCTAATACACCACTACCCCTACTGTCTAATACACCACTACCCCCTACTGTCTAATACACCACAACCCCTACTGTCTAATACACTACAACCCCTACTGTCTAATACACCACAACCCCTACTGTCTAATACACTACAACCCCCTACTGTCTAATACATTGCAACCCCCCTACTGTCTAATACATTACAACCCCCTACTGTCTAATACACCACAACCCCCTACTGTCTAATACACCACAACCCCTACTGTCTAATACATTACAACCCCCCTACTGTCTAATACACCACTACCCCCCCTACTGTCTAATACACCACTACCCCCTACTGTCTAATACACCACAACCCCTACTGTCTAATACACCACAACCCCCTACTGTCTAATACACTACAACCCCTACTGTCTAATACACTACAACCACCCCTACTGTCTAATACACCACAACCCCTACTGTCTAATACATTACAACCCCGCACTGTCTAATACATTATAATACTGTCACCACAACCCCACTGTCTAAACATTACAACCCCCTACTGTCTAATACATTACAACCCCTACTGTCTAATACACTGACAACCCACCCCTACTGTCTAATACACTACAACCCCTACTGTCTAATACACCACAACCCCCCAACTGTCTAATACACCAAAACCCACCCTACTGTCATTACATTACAACCCACCCCTACTGCCTAATACACTACAACCCCTACTGTCTAATACATTACAACCACTTCTACTGTCTAATACATTAGAACCCACCCTACTGTCTAATACATTACAACCCCCCTACTGTCTAATACATTACAACCCCTACTGTCTAATACATTACAACCTACCCCTACTGTCTAATACATAAAACCCCTACTGTCTAATACATTACAACCCACCCCTACTGTCTAATACACCACTACCCACCCCTACTGTCTAATACATTACAACCCCTACTGTCTAATACATTACAACCCCTACTGTCTAATACATACAACCACCCCCTACTGTCTAATACATTACAACCCCTACTGTCTAATACATTACAACCCCTACTGTCTAATACATTACAACCCCTACTGTCTAATACATTACAACCCCCTACTGTCTAATACATTACAACCCCCTACTGTCTAATACACCACAACCCACCCCTACTGTCTAATACACTACAACCCCTACTGTCTAATACACCACAACCCCTACTGTCTAATACACCACAACCCCCTAACTGTCTAATACACCAAAACCCACCCCTACTGTCTAATACATTACAACCCACCCCTACTGCCTAATATTACAACCCCCTACGGTCTAATACATTACAACCACTTCTACTGTCTAATACATTACAACCCCCCTACTGTCTAATATATTACAACCCCCTACTGTCTAATACACTACAACCCCCCTACTGTCTAATATATTACAACCCCTACTGTCTAATACACCACAACCCCTACTGTCTAATACATTATAACCCCCTACTGTCTATTACATACAACCCCTACTGTCTAATACACTACAACCCCTACTGTCTAATACATTACAACCCCTACTGTCTAATACATTACAACCCCTACTGTCTAATACACCACAACCCCCTACTGTCTAATACACCACAACCCCTACTGTCTAATACACCACAACCCCTACTGTCTAATACACCACAACCACCCCTACTGTCTAATACATTACAACCCACCCCTACTGTCTAATAGACTACAACCCCCCTACTGTCTAATACATTGCAACCCCTACTGTCTAATACACTACAACCCCTACTGTCTAATACATTACAACCCTCTACTGTCTAATACACCACAACCCCTCCTACTGTCTAATACATTACAACCCCTACTGTCTAATACATTACAACCCCCTACTGTCTAATACACTAAAACCCCTACTGTCTAATACACCACAACCCCTACTGTCTAATACACCACAACCCCTACTGTCTAATACACCACAACCTCCCCTACTGTCTAATACACCACAACCCCCTACTGTCTAATACACCACTACCCCTACTGTCTAATACACCACAACCCCTACTGTCTAATACACCACAACCCCTACTGTCTAATACATTAGAACCCACCCTACTGTCTAATACATTACAACCCCCCTACTGTCTAATACATTACAACCCCTACTGTCTAATACATTAGAACTCCACCCTACTGTCTAATACATTACAACCCCTACTGTCTAATACATTACAACCCCCTACTGTCTAATACATTACAACCAAACCCCTACTGTCTAATACACCACAACCCCCTACTGTCTAATACATTACAACCACCCCTACTGTCTAATACACCACTACCCACCCCTACTGTCTAATACATTACAACCTCCTACTGTCTAATACATTACAACCCCTACTGTCTAATACACCACAACCCCAACTGTCTAATACACCACAACCCACCCCTACTGTCTAATACACCACAACCCCCTACTGTCTAATACACCACAACCCCTACTGTCTAATACACCACAACCCCTACTGTCTAATACACCACAACCCCCCTACTGTCTAATACACCACTACCCCCTACTGTCTAATACACCACTACCCCCTACTGTCTAATACACCACAACCCCCTACTGTCTAATACACCACTACCCCTACTGTCTAATACATTAGAACCCACCTACTGTCTAATACATTACAACCCCTACTGTCTAATACATTAACCCCTACTGTCTAATACATTACAACCCCCCTACTGTCTAATACATTACAAACCCCTACTGTCTAATACACCACAACCCCTACTGTCTAATACATTACAACCTACCCCTACTGTCTAATACACCACAACCCCTACTGTCTAATACATTACAAACCCCTACTGTCTAATACATTATAACCCCTACTGTCTAATACATTACAACCCCCCTACTGTCTAATACATTACAACCCCCTACTGTCTAATACATTACAACCCCTACTGTCTAATACACCACAACCCACCCCTACTGTCTAATACATTACAACCCCCTACTGTCTAATACACCACAACCCCTACTGTCTAATACACCACAACCCCCTAACTGTCTAATACACCAAAACCCACCCCTACTGTCTAATACATTACAACCCACCCCTACTGTCTAATACACTACAACCCCTACTGTCTAATACATTACAACCACCCCTACTGTCTAATACATTAGAACCCACCCTACTGTCTAATACATTACAACTTCCTCTACTGTCTAATACATTACAACCCCCTACTGTCTAATACATTACAACCCACCCCTACTGTCTAATACACCACAACCCCTACTGTTCTAATACATTACAAACCCCTACTGTCTAATACACCACTACCCCCCCTACTGTCATAATACATTACAACCCCTACTGTCTAATACATTACAACCCCTACTGTCTAATACATTACAACCCCTACTGTCTAATACACCACAACCCCCTACTGTCTAATACATTACAACCCCTACTGTCTAATACACTACAACCCCTACTGTCTAATACATTACAACCCCTACTGTCTAATACATTACAACCCCTACTGTCTAATATATTACAACCCCTACTGTCTAATACATTACAACCCCTACTGTCCAATACATTACAACCCCTATTGTCTAATACACCACAACCCCTACTGTCTAATACATTACAAACTGTCCACCCCCCTACTGTCTAATACACCACAACCCCTACTGTCTAATACACCACAACCCCTACTGTCTAATACACCACAACCCCTACTGTCCATTACATTACAACCCCCTACTGTCTCCAATACACTACAACCCCTACTGTCTAATACATTACAACCCCTACTGTCTAATACATTACAACCCCTACTGTCTAATACATTACAACCACCCTACTGTCTAATACACTACAACCCCCTACTGTCTAATACATTACAACCCCTACTGTCTAATACATTACAACCCCTACTGTCCATTACACCACTAACCCCTACTGTCTAATACACTACAACCCCTACTGTCTAATACACTACAACCCCTACTGTCTAATACACCACAACCCCTATTGTCTAATACACCACAACCCCTACTGTCTAATACATTACAACCCCCCTATGTCTAATACATTACAACCCCTACTGTCTAATACATTACAACCCTCCCCACTGTCTAATACACCAAAACCACCCCTACTGTCTAATACATTACAACCCCCTACTGTCTAATACATTACAACCCCTACTGTCTAATACACTACAACCTCCCCTACTGTCATTACACTACTACCCCTACTGTCTAATACATACTACCCCTACTACATTACACCACCCCCTACTGTCTAATACATTACAACCCCTACTGTCTAATAAACCACAACCCCCTACTGTCTAATACATTACAACCCCCCTACTGTCTAATACATTACAACCCCTACTGTCTAATACACCACAACCCCTACTGTCTAATACACAACAACCCCTACTGTCTAATACATTACAACCCCTACTGTCTAATACACTACAACCCACCCCTACTGTCTAATACATTACAACCCCCTACTGTCTAATACACTACAACCCCTAACTGTCTAATACACCAAAACCCCTACTGTCTAATACATTACAACCCCCATACTGTCTAATACATTGTACAACCCCTACTGTCTATTACATTACAACCCCTACTGTCTAATACATTACAACCCACCCTACTGTCTAATACATTACAATTCCACCCCTACTGTCTAATAGACTACAACCCCTACTGTCTAATACATTGCAACCCCCTACTGTCTAATACATTACAACCCCTACTGTCTAATACATTACAACCCCTACTGTCTAATACACTACAACCCCTACTGTCTAATACATTACAACCCCTACTGTCTAATACATTACAACCCCCCTACTGTCTAATACATTACAACCCACCCCTACTGTCTAATAGACCACAACCCCCTACTGTCTAATACATTGCAACCCCCTACTGTCTAATACACTACAACCCACCCCCTACTGTCTAATACATTACAACCCCTACTGTCTAATACATTACAACCCCCCTACTGTCTAATACATTACAACCCCCTACTGTCTAATACAACACAACCCCCATACTGTCTAATACATTACAACCCCCTACTGTCTAATACATTACAACCCCTACTGTCTAATACATTATAAACCCCTACTGTCTAATACATTACAACCCACCCCTACTGTCTAATACACTACAACCCCCTACTGTCTAATACATTGCAACCCCTACTGTCTAATACATACAACCCCTACTGTCTAATACATTACAACCCCTCTACTGTCTAATACACCACAACCCCCTACTGTCTAATACATTACAACCCCCTACTGTCTAATACATTACAACCCCTACTGTCTAATACACCATTACTGTCTAATAACAACCCCATTGTCTAATACACCACAACCCCCTACTGTCTAATACACCACAACCTCCCCTACTGTCTAATACACCACTACCTCTATTGTCTAATACACCACAACCCCCTACTGTCTAATACACCACAACCCCTACTGTCTAATACATATAAACCCCTACTGTCTAATACACCACAACCACCCTACTGTCTAATACACACAACCCCTACTGTCTAATACACACAACCCCTACTGTCTAATACATACAACCCCTACTGTTCCATACATTACAACCCCTACTGTCTAATACACCACAACCCCTACTGTCTAATACACCACAAATTTCAACTGTCTAATACACCAAAACCCCCTACTGTCTAATACATTACAATTTCTACTGCCTAATACATAAACCCCATTGTCTAATACATACAACCTCCCCTACTGTCTATTACACCACTACCCTCTACTGTCAATACACTACAACCCCTACTGTCTAATACACTACAACCCCTACTGTCTAATACATTACAACCCACCCCTACTGTCTAATAGACCACAACCCCCTACTGTCTAATACATTGCAACCCCTACTGTCTAATACACCACAACCCCTACTGTCTAATACATTACAACCCCTACTGTCTAATACACTACAACCCCTACTGTCTAATACATTACAACCCCTACTGTCTAATACATTACAACCCCCCTACTGTCTAATACATTACTACCCCTACTGTCTAAGCACAACAACCCCTACTGTCTAATACACCACAACCCCTACTGTCATACACTACACCTCCCTACTGTCTAATACACCACTACCCCCTACTGTCTAATACACCACTACCCCCCTACTGTCTAATACACCACAACCCCTACTGTCTAATACACCACTACCCCTACTGTCTAATACACCACAACCACCCTACTGTCTAATACATTACAACCCCTACTGTCTAATACACCACAACCCCTACTGTCTAATACACCACAACCCCTACTGTCTAATACATTACAACCCCTACTGTCTATCACATTACAACCCCTACTGTCTAATACACCACAACCCCTACTGTCTAATACACTACAACCCCTACTGTCTAATACACCACAACCACCCTACTGTCTAATACATTACAACCACCCCTACTGTCTAATAGACATTATAACCCCTACTGTCTAATACATTACAATCCCCTACTGTCTATTACACTACAACCCCTACTGTTTCTAATACATTACAACCCCTCTACTGTCTAATACACTACAACCCCTACTGTCTAATACATTACAACCCCTCATTGTCTAATACATTACAACCCCTACTGTCTAATACACTACTACTTCACCTACTGTCTAATACACAATTAAACCCCTATTGTTTAATACATACAACCCCTACTGTTTAATACATTATAACTCCCTACTGTCTAATACATTACTACCCCCCCTACTGTCTAATACACCACTAACCCCTACTGTCTAATACACTACAACCCCTACTGTCTAATACACCACAACCCCTACTGTCTAATACACACAACCCCTACTGTCTAATACACCACAACCCCTACTGTCTAATACACCACAACCCCCCTACTGTCTAATACACTACAACCCCCCTACTGTCTTACATTGCTCATTGTCTAATACACTACAACCCCTACTGTCTAATACATTACAACCCCCTTCTACTGTCTAATACACCAAAACTTCTACTGTCTAATACATTATAACCCACCCCTACTGTTCCAATACATTCCAACCCCCTACTGTCTAATACACTACAACCCCTATTGTCTAATACATACAACCTCCCATTGTCTAATACACCACTACCCCTACTGTCTAATACACCATACCCCTACTGTTAATACACTACAACCCCCTACTGTCTAATACACCACTACCCCTACTGTTCTAATACACCACAACCCCTACTGTCTAATACATTACAACCCCGCTACTGTCTAATACATTACAACCCCCTACTGTCTAATACACCACAACCCCTACTGTCTAATACATTACAAACCCCTACTGTCTAATACATTACAACCCCACTGTCTAATACACTACAACTCCACCTACTGTCTAATACACACAACCCCTAATGTCTAATACACCACAACCCCCATACTGTCTAATACACCACAACCTACTGTCTACACTACAATACTGTCTAATACATTACAACCCACTACAACCCCTACTGTCTAATACATACAACCCCTACTGTCTAATACACATACAACCCCTTGCATTGTCTAATACACTACAACCCCTACTGTCTAATACACTAACCCCTACTGTCTAATACACCACAACCCCACCTACAACCCCAACTGTCTAATACACCACAACCCCCTATAACATTACAACCCCTACTTTCTAATACACCACAACCCCTACTGTCTAATACACAACAACCCCCCTACTGTCTAATACACCAAAACCCTAATGTCTAATACCCCTACTGTCTAATACATTACAACCCACTGTCCCTAACCCCTACTGTCTAATACACCACAACCCCTACTGTCTAATACATTACTGTCAACCACAACCTCTACTGTCTAATACATTAGAACATATTACAACCCCCTACTGTCTAATACATTACAACCCCCTACTGTCTAATACATTACAACCCCTACTGTCTAATACACTACAACCCCTACTGTCTAATACACCACAACCCCTACTGTCTAATACATTACAACCCCTACTGTCTAATACACTACAACCCCCTACTGTCTAATACATTACAACTCCACCCTACTGTCTAATACATTACTGTCAACCCCTACTGTCTAATACATTACAACCCACCCCTACTGTCTAATACATTACAACCCCCTACTGTCTATACATTACAACCCCATTGTCTAATACATTACAAATCAATTTTCTACTGTCTAATACACTATAACCCCTACTGTCTATTACATTATAAATTCCTATTGTTTCATTACATATAACCCCTACTGTCTAATACATTACAAAACCCCTACTGTTCATAATACATTACAACCCCTATTGTTCTAATACATTACAAACCCCTACTGTCTATTACATTAGAATTTCTAATTATTGTCTAATACATTACAACCCCCTACTGTTCAATACATTACAACCCCCCCATTGTCTAATACATTATAACCTACTGTTTCCTACTGTCCATTACACTACAACCCCTACTGTCTAATACATTACAACCTACCCCTACTGTCTAATACATTACATAAACCCTACTGTTCTAATACATTACAACCCTACTGTCTAATACACTACAACCCCTACTGTCTATTACATTACAACCCCTACTGTCTAATACATTATAAACCTTTATTGTCTAATACATTACAACCCCTACTGTTCTATTACATTACAACCCCTATTGTCTAATACATTACAATTCTATTGTCATATACATATAATTTCTATTGTTTCATAATACATTACAACCCCTATTGTCTAATACATTACAACCCCTACTGTCTAATACATTACAACCCCCTACTGTCTAATACATTACAACCCCCTACTGTCTAATACATTACAACTACCCCTACTGTCTAATACATTACAACCCTTTATTGTCTAATACATATAAACCCCTACTGTCTAATACATTACAACCCCCTACTGTCTAATACATTACAACTCCCCTTTATTGTCTAATACACCACAACACCCCCTACTGTCTAATACATTATAACCCCCCTACTGTCTAATACACTACAACCTCTACTGTCTAATACATTACAACCCACCCTACTGTTTCATACATACAACCCCTATTGTCTAATACATTACAACCCCTACTGTCTAATCATTACATACAACCCCTACTGTCATTATATACAACTCCACCCCTACTGTCCATTACAAACAACTATAACCCCACTGTCTAATACATTACAACCTACCCCTACTGTCATAATACACCATAACCCCCTATTGTTTCCATTACATTAAATTCCACCCTCATTGTTTCATTACACTATACTGTCAAATACATTTACCTCTATTGTTTCCATTACATATACAACCCCTTTACTGTTTCCATACATTATAATTTAACCCATCCCTATTGTTTAATACATTACAACCTTTATTGTTTCCATTACATATAACTGTCCCCATTGTCTAATATACTACAATTCCTATTGTTTCCATTACATTACAATTCCTCTATTGTTTCAATACATTACATAACCCTCCCTACTGTCTAATACATTACAACCCCTATTGCATAATACATATACAACCACCCTATTGTCTAATACACTACAAACCCACCCCTATTGTTCCATTACATTACAACTCCACCCTATTGTTTCCATTACACTACCCCCTATTGTCTAATACACTACAACCTCATTGTTCCATTACACTACAACCCCTATTGTCTAATACATATAACCTACCCCATTGTTTCATTAATATAACTACTATTGTCTAATATACTACAACCTTTCTATTGTCTATTACACCATAACACCCCCTACTGTCATAATACACCACTTCTAACTTTCATTGTTTCCAATACATTACAACCTCATTGTTTATTAGACTACTGTCTAATACATTACAAAATTCCATTGTGTCATTAATACATTATTTCTATTGTCTAATACATTACAACCCCTACTGTTTCTAATACATACAACCCCTATTGTCTATTACATATAACCCATCTATTGTCTAATACATTACAACCCCTACTGTGTTTTACTGTTTATTACATACAACCCCTACTGTTTCATTATACCACTACAACCCCTACTGTTCCATTACACTACAACCCCCTACTGTCTATTACATACAACCACCCATTGTCTAATACACTACAAAATCCCTACTGTCTAATACAACTACAACCCCCTATTGTTCCATTACATTAAAACCCCTATTGTCTCCATTACATATAACCCACCCCTATTGTCTATTACATTACAACCACAACCCTATTGTCTAATACATTACAACCCCCCATTGTCCATTACACTACAACCCCTATTGTCTAATACATTACAACCCCTACTGTCTAATTTACAACCCCTACTGTCTAATACATTACAACCCCATTGTCTAATACACCACAACCTACTGTCTTTCCCCTATTGTTTCCATTACATTAAACCCCTATTGTCATTACATTACAACCCCTATTGTCTAATACATTACAACCCATCCTCATTGTCTAATACATTACACCCCTACTGTCTAATACACCACAACCCCTATTGTCTAATACATTAGAAATCCCCTACTGTTTCCATTACTACACTGTCTAATACATTATAACTCCCTACTGTTCCAATACATTAACTACTGTCACCTTTACTTCTATTACATTACAACTTTCATTGTCTAATACATACATATAACCCATTACTTTCCATTACACCACAACCCTATTGTTTCCATTACATTACAACCCCTATTGTCTAATACATTACAACCACCCTACTGTCTTACATACAAACCCCTACTTTACATTACAACTACTCCTACTGTCTAATACATTATACAACCCCTATTGTTCATAATACATTACAACCCCTTTATTGTCTAATCACACACAACCCATTTCTATTGTTTAATACATTACAACCCCTACATTGTCTAATACACTACAACCCCTATTGTCTAATACATTAAACCCCCTACTGTTTACAACCCCTACTAATACATTCAACCCCTACTGTCTAATACATATACTGTCCACCCTCATTGTCTAATACATTACAACCCACCCTACTGTCTAATACATTACAACCCCTATTGTCTAATATACCACATTTCCCCTACTGTCTAATACACCACAACCCAAACCCCTATTGTCTAATACATTACAACCCTACTGTCTTTCTATTGTCTTTACATTACAACCCCTACTGTCTAATACACCACACAACCCCTACTGTCTAATACATTACAACCCCTACTGTCTAATACATTACAACCTCCCTACTGTCTAATACACTACAACCCACCCATTGTTTCTAATACATTACAAACCCCTACTGTCTAATACATTACCCACAATACATTACCCCTATTGTCTATTACATTAAAACTCCCTACTGTCTAATACATTAGACCCAACCCCTACTGTTCATTACATTACAACCCCTATTGTCTAATACATTACAACCCATTGTTTCCATTACATTACAAATTTCTACTGTCTCCATTACACTACAACCCCCTATTGTTTCCATTACATTACAACCCCTCATTGTCTAATACACAAACCCCTATTGTCTAATACACTAAACTCCCTACTGTTCCATACATTCCCTACTGTCTCCATACATTACAACCCCTATTGTTTATATATTATAACCCCCCTACTGTCCAATACATTACAACCCCTACTGTCTAATACATTACAACCCCTACTGTCTAATACACTACAACCCCTATTGTCTAATACATTACAACCCCCTCTATTGTCTTCCATACATATAAACCACCTTTCATTGCTTCCATTACATATAACCCCTACTGTTCATTACATATAAATTCCCTATTGTCTCCATTACATTATAACCCCTATTGTTTCTATTACACTACAACCCCCTACTGTCTAATACATTACAACCCCCTATTGTTCATTACATATACTAATAATTCAACCTACTGTCTCCATTACATATAAACCCCCTACTGTCTAATACATATAACCCCTATTGTCTCCAATACATTACAACCCCTATTGTTTCCATTACACTACAACCCCTACTGTTTCATTACATTAACCACCCTATTGTCTAATACATTATAAACCCCCCTATTGTTTCCAATACATATACAACCCCACTTATTGTTTAATACATACTAACAACCCCTATTGTTTACACCATTACACTACATTACAACTACTGTTCTATTGTCTTCCATTACATACAACTACCTTTCATTGTTTCCATTACACTATAAATTCCCATTGTCTATTACACTACAACTTCTCTATTGTTTCCATTACATATACAACCCCCTCATTGTTTCATTACATATAAACCCCTATTGTTATTACATTACAATTTCTATTGTTCCATTACATTACAAACCCCTATTGTTTACATAGAATTATTACAACCCCCTATTGTTCTATTCCCTATATAACCCCTATTGTTTCCATTACACTAAATTTCTCTATTGTTTCCATTACATATAAACCCCTATTGTTTCATTACATAAACCCACTCTATTGTTTCCATTACACTACAACTCTCATTGTTTCATTATATTACAACCCCCTATTGTTTCCAATACATACTACTTTCTACACCACATTGTTTCATTACACTATAACCCTTCCCTTCATTGTTTATTCTAATACATATAACCCTCATTGTTTCCATTACATATAACTACTTCTATTGTTTCCATTACATATACAATTTTCATTGTTTCCATTACACTACAAATCTTTCATTGTTTCATTACATATAATTCTTCATTGTTTCATTACATATAAATTCTCATTGTTTCCATTACACTATAAATTCCCATTGTTTCCATTACACTACAACCCCTATTGTTTCCATTACATATAAATTCACTTTATTGTTTCCATTACATATAAATTTCATTGTTTAATACATATAAATTTCATTGTTTCATTGTTTCCATTACACTACAATTTCTATTGTTTCCATTACAACCCCTACTGTAAATGTTTATTACTGTTCCATTACACATATAAACCTACTTTATTGTTTCCATTATACATAACCTCCTTTCATTGTTTCCATTACACTATAAACCCTCATTGTTTCATTACATATAAACTTTCATTGTTTCATTACATATAACTCTACCTCTATTGTTTCCATTACATATAAATTTACCTTTATTGTTTCATTACATATAATCCCACTTTTATTGTTTCATTACATATATATTGTTCAACACTCTTTATTGTTTCATTACATATAATTCTCTTTATTGTTTCCATTACATATACCCCTATTGTTCATTACATATAAATACCCTATTTCATTGTTTAATACATTACAACCTCTCATTGTTTCCATTACATATAACCCCTACATTGTTTCCATTACATATAATTCTCATTGTTTCATTACATATAAACTCTCATTGTTTCCATTACATATAACCTTTATTGTTTCATTACATATAACCTTTCATTGTTTCCATTACATATAATTTCTTTTATTGTTTCATTACACTATACCCCACCTCATTGTTTCATTACACTATAAACCCTTTTCATTGTTTCCATTACATATAATTTCATTGTTTCATTATATAAATTACTATTGTTTACATATAATTCCCATTGTTTCAATACACTACAATTTCCCTATTGTTTCATTACATATAACCTCTTTATTGTTTCCATTACACTACAATTCTTTATTGTTTCATTACATATAAATTTTCTATTGTTTCATTACATATAATTGTATTGTTACACTAACATTGTTTCCATTACATTATAATACTTTCATTCATTGTTTCATTACATATAAATTCCCATTGTTATTACATATAATTCCATTGTTTCATTATATATAACTCCCTATTGTTCATTACATACAACCCCTCATTGTTCCATTACATACTACCTTTCTCATTGTTTAATACACTAATTCCACTCCTCATTGTTTAATACATTATACCCTTATTGTCTCATTAGACTACTCTCTTTTATTGTTTCCATTACATATAATTTTCATTGTTTCATTATATTATAATTCTCATTGTTTCATTACATATAAATTTCTCATTGTTTCCATTACATTATAATTTACCTTTATTGTTTCCATTACATTTATAATTTCTATTGTTTCCATTATATATAAAATTCTAATTGTTTCCATTACATATAAATTCCTCATTGTTTCATTACATATTTTTATTGTTTCCATTACATATAATTTCTTTATTGTTTCCATTACACTATAAACACTTTATTGTTTCATTACATATTAAACCTCATTGTTTCATTACATATAACCTCTATTGTTTCCATTACATATAAACCCACTGCCATTGTATCATTATACTATTGTCATTGTTTCCATTACATATAAATTCCTCATTGTTTCCATTACACTATAACCTTATTGTTTGGTCAATACACTATAAACTTCATTGTTTCCATTACATATCCATTACATATAAACTCATTGTTTCCAATACATATAACTACTCTCATTGTTTCCATTACATATAACCACTTTATTGTTTCATTACATATAATTCTATTGTTTCCATTACATATAAATTGTTTCTATAAATTTTTATTGTTTCCATTACATTATAACCTCATTGTTTCAATACATATAAATTTCTATTGTTTCCATTATACTATAATTCCCTTTATTGTTTCCATTATATATAATTCCTTTAATTGTTTCCATTATATATAAATTTCTTTATTGTTTCATTATATATAAATTCCCTTTCATTGTTTCCATTACATTATAAATTCTCATTGTTTCATTATATATAAATTTCATTGTTCATTACATATAAATTTCTAATTGTTCCAATACACTATAACCTTTCATTGTCTAATATATTATAATTCCCCATTGTTCATTATATTATACCTCTTTCTATTGTTCCATTATACTATAACCTTTCATTGTTTCCATTACATATAACCTTCATTGCTCATTATATTTCATTGTTTCCATTACATATATTCCACTTTTAATTGTCTAATATATTATAACTCAAAACCCACAACCCCTACTGTCTAATACATTACAACCCACCCCTACTGTCTAATACACTAACCAACCCCCTACTGTCTTAGACCACAAACTCCACCCTACTGTCTAATACACTGTCTAATAGACTACAACCGCACCTTTACTGCTCTAATAGACCACACACTCCAACCCTCATTGTCTCCATACACTATCAACCCACTCTACTGTCTAATAGACCACAACTCCACTTCTACTGTCTAATAGACCACAACCCACTCTACTGTCTCATCATCACTAAACTCACCCCTACTGTCTAATAGACCACAACCCACCCCTACTGCCTAATAGACTACAACCCACCCCTACTGTCTAATACACCACAAATTCCCTACTGTCTAATACACTCATCAACCACCCTACTTGTCTAATACACTACA
>NC_056452.1:22703706-22721206 GCF_018296145.1 Oncorhynchus tshawytscha | reverse complement strand
TGGTATCGAGTACAGTATATACATATGAGATGAGTATGTAAACAAAGTGGCATAGTTAAAGTGGCTAGTGATACATGTATTACATAAGGATGCAGTAGATGATATAGAGTACAGTATATACGTATGCATATGAGATGAATAATGTAGGGTATGTAACATTATATTAGGTAGCATTGTTTAAAGTGGCTAGTGATATATTTTACATCATTTCCCATCAATTCCCATTATTAAAGTGGCTGGAGTTGAGTCAGTGTCAGTGTCAGTGTATTGGCAGCAGCCACTCAATGTTAGTGGTGGCTGTTTAACAGTCTGATGGCCTTGAGATAGAAGCTGTTTTTCAGTCTCTCGGTCCCAGCTTTGATGCATCTGTACTGACCTCGCCTTCTGGATGATAGCGGGGTGAACAGGCAATGGCTCGGGTGGTTGTTGTCCTTGATGATCTTTATGTCCTTCCTGTAACATCGGGTGGTGTAGGTGTCCTGGAGGGCAGGTAGTTTGCCCCCGGTGATGCGTTGTGCAGACCTCACTACCCTCTGGAGAGCCTTACGGTTGTGGGCGGAGCAGTTGCCGTACCAGGCGGTGATGCAGCCCGCCAGGATGCTCTCGATTGTGCATCTGTAGAAGTTTGTGAGTGCTTTTGGTGACAAGCCGAATTTCTTCAGCCTCCTGAGGTTGAAGAGGCGCTGCTGCGCCTTCTTCACGATGCTGTCTGTGTGAGTGGACCAATTCAGTTTGTCTGTGATGTGTATGCCGAGGAACTTAAAACTTGCTACCCTCTCCACTACTGTTCCATCGATGTGGATAGGGGGGTGTTCCCTCTGTACTCCCTGTTCCCTCAGGGAGTACAGGAGAGGGCTCAGAACGCACCCTTGTGGGGCCCCAGTGTTGAGGATCAGCGGGGTGGAGATGTTGTTGCCTACCCTCACCACCTGGGGGCAGCCCGTCAGGAAGTCCAGTACCCAGTTGCACAGGGCGGGGTCGAGACCCAGGGTCTCGAGCTTGATGACGAGCTTGGAGGGTACTATGGTGTTGAATGCCGAGCTGTAGTCGATGAACAGCATTCTCACATAGGTATTCCTCTTGTCCAGATGGGTTAGGGCAGTGTGCAGTGTGGTTGAGATTGAATCGTCTGTGGACCTATTTGGGCGGTAAGCAAATTGGAGTGGGTCTAGGGTGTCAGGTAGGGTGGAGGTGATATGGTCCTTGACTAGTCTCTCAAAGCACTTCATGATGACGGAAGTGAGTGCTACGGGGCGGTAGTCGTTTAGCTCAGTTACCTTAGCTTTCTTGGGAACAGGAACAATGGTGGCCCTCTTGAAGCATGTGGGAACAGCAGACTGGTATAGGGATTGATTGAATATGTCCGTAAACACACCGGCCAGCTGGTCTGCGCATGCTCTAAGGGCGCGGCTGGGGATGCCGTCTGGGCCTGCAGCCTTGCGAGGGTTAACACGTTTAAATGTCTTACTCACCTCGGCTGCAGTGAAGGAGAGTCCGCATGTTTTCGTTGCAGGCCGTGTCAGTGGCACTGTATTGTCCTCAAAGCGGGCAAAAAAGTTATTTAGTCTGCCTGGGGGCAAGACATCCTGGTCCGTGACTGGGCTGGTTTTATTCTTGTAGTCCATGATTGACTGTAGACCATGCCACATACCTCTTGTGTCTGAGCCGTTGAATTGAGATTCTACTTTGTCTCTGTACTGGCGCTTAGCTTGTTTGATAGCCTTGCGGAGGGAATAGCTGCACTGTTTGTATTCGGTCATGTTACCAGTCACCTTTCCCTGATTAAAAGCAGTGGTTCGCGCTTTCAGTTTCACGCGAATGCTGCCATCAATCCACGGTTTCTGGTTAGGGAATGTTTTAATCGTTGCTATGGGAACGACATCTTCAACGCACGTTCTAATGAACTCGCACACCGAATCAGCGTATTCGTCAATGTTGTTATCTGACGCAATACGAAACATCTCCCAGTCCACGTGATGGAAGCAGTCTTGGAGTGTGGAGTCAGCTTGGTCAGACCAGTGTTGAACAGACCTTAGCGTGGGAGCTTCTTTTTTTAGTTTCTGTCTGTAGGCAGGGATCAACTAAATGGAGTCGTGGTCAGCTTTTCCGAAAGGAGGGCGGGGCAGGGCCTTATATGCGTCGCGGAAGTTAGAGTAACAATGATCCAAGGTTTTTCCACCCCTGGTTGCGCAATCGATATACTGATAAAATTTAGGGAGTCTTGTTTTCAGATTAGCCTTGTTAAAATCCCCAGCTACAATGAATGCAGCCTCCGGATAAATGGATTCCAGTTTGCAAAGAGTCAAATAAAGTTCGTTCAGAGCCATAGATGTGTCTGCTTGGGGGGGGATATATACGGCTTTGATTATAATCGAAGAGAATTCTCTTGGTAGATAATGTGGTCGACATTTGATTGTGAAGAATTCTAAATCAGGTGAACAGAAGGATTTGAGTTCCTGTATGTTTCTTTCATCACACCATGTCTCGTTAGCCATAAGGCATACGCCCCCGCCCCTCTTCTTACCAGAAAGATGTTTGTTTCTGTCGGCGCGATGCGTGGAGAAACCCGCTGGCTGCACCGCCTCGGATAGCGTCTGTCCAGTGAGCCATGTTTCCGTGAAGCAAAGAACGTTACAGTCTCTGATGTCCCTCTGCAATGCTACCCTTGCTCGGATTTCATCAACCTTGTTGTCAAGAGACTGGACATTGGCGAGAAGAATGCTAGGGAGTGGTGCACGATGTGCCCGTCTCCGGAGTCTGACCAGAAGACCAACTCGTTTCCCTCTTTTACGGAGTCGTTTTTTGGGGTCGCCGCATAGGATCCATTCCGTTGTCCTGGTTGAAAGGCAGAACACAGGATCCGCTTCGTGAAAATCATATTCTTGGTCGTACTGATGGTGAGTTGATGCTGATCTTATATTCAGTAGTTCTTCTCGACTGTATGTAATGAAACCTAAGATGACCTGGGGTACTAATGTAAGAAATAAAACGTAAAAAAGCAAAAAACTGCATAGTTTCCTAGGAACGCGAAGCGAGGCGGCCATCTCTGTCGGCGCCGGAAGTACTATAACATAATAACACACAGAAATACCAGCCTTTGGTCATTCATATGATCAAATCCGGAAACTATCATTTCAAAAACAAAACGTTTATTATTTCAGTGAAATACGGAACCGTTCGGTATTTTATCTAATGTATGTCATAATTACGTAAAATTCTGGCAAATTAGTTCGCAATGTGCCAGGCAGCCCAAACTGTTGCATATACCCTGACTCTGCATGCAATGAACGCAAGAGGAATGACAATTTCACCTGGTTAATATTGCCTGCTAAACTGGATTAGTAGTTATAACTAGTGCTAATGATTGATTGATTGTTTTTTACAAGATAAGTTTAATGCTAGCTAGCAATTTACCTTGGCTTCTACTGCATTCACGTAACAGGCAGGCTACTCGTGGAGTGCAATGGTTAGAGTGTTGGAATAGTTAACTGTGCGGTTGCAAGATTGGAACCCCTGAGCTGACAAGGTGAAAATCTGTCGTTCTGCCTCTGAACAAGGCAGTTAACCCACAGTTCCTAGGTCGTCATTGAAAATAAGAATGTGTTCTTAAAACCTCTTGAAGCTAGGGGGCACTGTTTTTATTTTTGGAAAAATAACGTTCCCAAAGTAAACGGGCTATTTCTCAGGACCAGATGCTAGAATATGCATATAATTGACAGCTTAGGGTAGAAAAGGGAATCTCGTTGATATCCCATTCATTGCTCAATGGGGAAGCATAGGAAGGGACTCTTATTTAGAAACCGCTGCGTTCCTGATTGGATTTTTCTCATTCTTTTGCCTGTGTCACGGTCTTCCTCCTCTTCATCTGAAGAGGAGAGGCGAGAAGGATCAGAGGACCAAAATGCGGCGTGGTATGTGTTCATAGTGAATATTTAATTAAAGAAAGTCCTGAACACTGCATACAAAAACAATAAACCAATAACGACCGTGAAGCTACAAATGAGACCTGTGCTGACACAAGCAACTAGCATAGACAATCACCCACAAACAAACAGTGCAACCCAGGCTACCTAAGTATGATTCTCAATCAGAGACAACTAATGACACCTGCCTCTGATTGAGAACCATATTAGGCCGAAACATACAAATCCCCAAATCATAGAAAAACAAACATAGACTGCCCACCCAACTCAACATACTAAATAAATACAAAACAACAGAAATAAAGGTCAAAACGTGACAGCCTGCAATATCAGTTCTGTTATACTCACAGACAATATCTTTACAGTTTCGGAAATTTTAGAGTGTTTTCTATCCTAAGCTGTCAATTATATGCATATTCTATATTCTGGTCCTGAAAAATAGCCCGTTTACTTTGGGAATGTTATTTTTCCAAAAATAAAAAAAATGACCCCTAGATTCAACAGGTTAATTAAAGCTAATTCATGTAGCCTATACGGGGTTGACTAATCATTCAAATTGATTAGTAAATTAAATCTGTTTTACCAGCTTAATTGTGTTTAGGGAGACCTTTTTACAGCATTGTGAAATTCTACCTTCACTGGTACCTGATCGATTTTAGCTTGTGTTAACAGTGACCTCCGGTGGTGAAGAATCACCAGTAATCCAGTAAACAATTAAATCTGTTTTGGCAAGTTCAGTAATAACCAACTCACATTACTGACCCAATCTTGATGATTCATTGACGTTTACAAACTGAGTTAAATCGTGTTTGCAGCCTCCAACTCAAAAACCCAAACATGACATAAATTGAAATAACTGATAATCATAACAATGAGCAATCCATCAAATGGGTTTCCACCCATTTCCCCTCTAATCAGTGGACCTTCACCCACGGAAAGATTGATTGCTGACCTCAGCAACGATGCAAATCCTAACTACGCCAAGGGGTTGGAAATGTTAGATTTCGACAGATGCTCTTCAAAATAGACCATTAGGCGGAGGCCTGGTAAAGGTTCTCTCCAGTTTAGCCCTCAACTATGCCAACCAGCAGAGATGGACAGTGCACCAGTACCTCAGTGCCCAGCAGAGGCACGAGCAGGAAGCTGTGGAGTTCAAGGCACAGGTGGAGACAACCAGGAAGCTGGCATCGAAAGCCGAAAAGGATAAGCTACTGCTAGCCGAGGAACTGTGTGTGAGGACAGATAAATTGGAAGATTTGTCTAACACTTATAACAAAGAACGCGAACAATCTCTTGACCAAGTCCGTATTCTAAAGGAACACTAAATACGATGAAGTCCACACAAAACTAGATGAATCTAATGAGCTAGCTAGAAACCGGGGAAAGCAACTTGATGACCTGCAAACGGTTGTGAATGAAACCACTGAAAGCAATAATACTCTATTCCAAAAGCTGCAGACCAAAGACGATCAGTTAATGAACACAATGACCAAGTTGGAGGACAAAACAGCAGAACTCATTGAAGTCGCTGATTTAATGAAGGACGAGAAAGACCAGGTGAGAAAGTTGGAAAAGGTGACGTCTAAACAAAAGGAGGACATCGCATCACTGGATCTCTCACTCCACACTCGAGACCTCTCACTGCAAACCATGACAGATAAGTATGAGGCCGAGCAGAGCAAGGGCGACACCTACGTGTCTAAAATAAACACCCCCAACTCCCAGGTGGACTCTGCGATGCAGCAGAACACCATCCTTAGGTATCATCTGGAGGAACTCCAGAACAGTCATGCGCTATCTCGGGACAACCAAACCAAGCAACCTAGCTCACATCCGGAGCTCAGAGACCGAGGGAATGTAGATTACCGGAGATTTCAGACTCTTTGTCTTGGCCATTGGGGTCAACACAATCACAGTTTGACTTTTCCTCTTGGCCTTTCGGCCCACAATTCCCCACGGGAGAGTGCAGATGCCCACCGCGCACTTACCCAAACACTAGAATCTACCTTTTGAAGCGAACGTCCAACAGACACGTGACAAGGTTCATCTGTCTACAAGAGCAATATGTGCAAAACGACTATGCTACACTTGCCACGGTTTTGAAAATAGAATTCAGTGGTTCTGCGACTCGCAAACACGATAGCTCGTTGGCTAACAATATCAGACAAGCTCGATAATGAACATCCACAAGCCTACTATCACCGGCTTTGTTCAGCTTACTTTGGCATGCTCACTGAAACCGGAATGGAAGATCTATTACCATTTAAACAACTGTTCCTGTCAAACATGTCTCCCAACTTCATTGACTACTTGGGCCCTACTGCCCACGTGGGGTTGCAATCTCGATGCTTCGAGAACTTGCAAGCATCGCTTTTGAAGCATCAAAAGCAAGCCGGGCTAAGAGCCCGGACACCTCGACTTTCGAGCTTAACCATCACATGAATTAGAAGGTGCTGCATCGGGGACATGTGCGGTAAAATATGACGATCAAAGGGTGTGGCTACCACGCAACCACCATCCCAACAACCACCGCCGTAACAATAGCCACGATGAACGTCCCCAATCTAACAGGTCCCGTAGAGACCAACCTAGCCGACATGCCTCTGCGCTTAACTCTCACAAAGGGTCAGGACCTAAGGGTAACAAGCGTAACAAGGGCAAAAAAGTGTTCAACAATGATCTAAATGCTAACCGAAATTATCTAGAAGCTCTGATAAGAGATATACTGCATCGTAAGAAATCTGAGAAGGATGACAAGGATAAGTCATCATGACTAGGCGTAAAATTGTTGGAAACCAAGTCCGCCGAAACTCATGCAATTCGAGAGGATGCAAACATTTCCATTACCTCCCGCCCCCACTCAAATCCCTGTACAGGAACTGCTCGTTCTAGACACAAGCCCGCAGGTTTTGTCTACAGACTTGGATATGGATGGGAAGATGCACAAGATAAGCAGCTTTGCAACAGATGATTCCTCTCCCATTGCGATAGAGGACCCACTGGGTCACGTAGGTGACTTATCTGTCTTGGAAATCGACACAGATTACAAACCGCTCCGTTCTCCCAACCCACTCCATTTTGTTGGGGATATGACGAAAAAAACCAACTCGAACAAGCAATTCCTTAGAACAGTCCTGGAGGACTGTTTGACCTGTCACGCTCTGATAGATTCGTGTTCGACAATTTCCCTCATATCCGAAACCTTGCTGGATGAACTAAAAAGGGCAGTGGACCCTGCAAAACCTTGGTTGAAAACGGAACATTGCGATACGAATCTTCGAGGCTTCACTCAAGTTACCTCGCCCCCTAACCAAACGTCTCCTACTTAAACTCAACGAAAGAGTGTCACTGATCAACCCCATGTATGTGACTAGCATTGAAATCGAACGGATGCTGATTGGGATCGATTTAATTGACCGTTTGGTACCACTAATGGATTGGAAAACCAATCAAATCTGGTCACAAATACCTATGCCAACTCCATTGACTTCACCGCATTCTTCCAAGGCTACCTGCCATACATTGTGCAACAACGTGGGTTCGACGTCAGCATCTGACTCACCCGCCATTGCTGGCAAATGAATAATTTTGCACGCCCAATTTTTCAGTTTTTGATTTGTTAAAAAAGTTTGAAATATCCAATAAATGTCGTTCCACTTCATGATTGTGTCCCACTTGTTGTTGATTCTTCACAAAAAAATACAGTTTTATATCTTTATGTTTGAAGCCTGAAATGTGGCAAAAGGTCGCAAAGTTCAAGGGGGCCGAATACTTTCGCAAGGCACTGTATATCCCTCCGCGAGGTCCCTGTATTGTCTATGGCAAGGGAAAATAGATAGCGCCCAGTTTACAGTTCCTACAGCTTCCACACGATGTCGCCAGTCTTGGGAATTGGGTTGAAGTTAATCCTTGGTGAAATTAGAAATAGGCACTTCCTGTCAGAGGGTACACCGTGGGAAGTTATGAAAGAGAGAAAATCGTCCATGATTTCAAGACTTGCTGCTATTGAATACAGATCGCCCCGTGATCAATTTGATCGATTATTAACGTTTACAAATACCTAAAGTTGGATTACAAAAGTAGTTTGAAGTGTTTGGCAAAGTTTATAGGCAACTTTTTTAATTAAAAAAAATTGACGTTGCATTTTGGAAAGCTGTTTTTTTCTGGATCAGACGGGCTTCATAAATGGACATTTTGGGTATACATGGACGGAATTAATCGAAAAAAAATGATGTTTATGGGACATATTGGAGGGCCAACAAAGAAGCTTGTCAAAGGTAATGCATGTTTTATATTTTATTTCTGCGTTTTGTGTAGCGCCGGCTACGCTAATTCTTTTGTTTACGTCTCGTTCAGGTATTTCGGGGGGGTGCATGCTATCAGATAATAGCTTCTCATGCTTTCGCCGAAAAGCATTTTTAAAATCTGACATGTTGGTTCGATTCACAACGAGTGTAGCTTTAATTGAGTACCCTGTATGTGTGATTTAATGAAAGTTTGAGTTTTATCTCGTACTATTTGAATTTGGTGCTACGCATTTACGCAGATTATTGGCCAGGAGAGACGCTAGCGTCTCTATAGCCTGAAGAAGTTTTAAATACTCCATCGTCACGGAGGATGCGTCGCGTCTCCTCCTGCATGCGAAGTACACTCTTGTGAGGTAACAACCGATGACTCTCCCAAAAGTGACATGCCATCACCACCTGATGAAAACCTGTGCAATGTCACCATATCTTGGTTTCCATGCGCAGGTAATACATCTACTGTCGGAGGCTGATGCTCTTGTCAATGACACTGAACACCATCAGTTGAGGGAATTGTTTAACAAACACAGTGAGTTCTGGTCAACAGACTCACTGGATTGCGGGGTTACGGGTATCTATGTGGTGCGTTTTCTTACGCCACCCGGAGCAACTCCCACGTTTGTTAGACAATACAAAATCCCACTCGCAGCATACGCAACAGTACAAGAGATTATCGATTCCTTATTAGCTAAATGGATAATCAGGGAATGTAACAGTATGTACAGCGCTCCCGTGTGGCCCGTTCTAAAACCAACGTGTAAATGGCCTCTTACCGTTGACTATAGAGAACTCAACAAACTGGTTCCGTTGTCTCATTGGCCCATGACACAGCTAGACCAAGAGTTACCAAAGGTGGCAAACACCAAGTGCTTCTCCACCGTCGACGTGGCTAATGGTTTCTGGAACCTTGTGACCAACACAAGTTGGCTTTCTCTTTCTCGAACAAGCAGGACCAAGGTAAACTACGAATCCAAGCAGTCCGCAGTCGCCTGCTGGCGACCAATGACACAGCGGAAAGCACTGATTTTTTTTTGCTAAACCACGTTTTCAGTCATTTCGGCCTGCCAGGAGAAACCGTGGACAGCGACAGAGGAACCCACTTTTCGGCAGCTGTAATGACCGAACTGTGGAGGCTTCTGGGAGTCAGCTAAACTCCACATCGCATACCACCCTAGGAGCTCGGGCAGGGTAGAAAGGAGCAACCAAACAATCGTCAGAATCTTCAAGAAGTATGTGGCAACCAACCACAAAGATTGGGACCTCAAACTCCCATTGGTACTGATGGCGATCAGAGCCACACGCAACAGGTCTACAGGAATAACACCCTTCAAGATGATGACAGAACGGCAAATGACGCTTCCACTGCATTTCCTGTACCAACCGGGAGCCACCGCCTACACGGCTCATCAATGCGTGACCGACCTGCGGAACCATCTCCAGACTACCTATTATGACAAAAAGGACCTAACATCTCCTATTTGCTTCCCAGCTACCAGATATACATCTGTTGACACTATTGATATCGTCATGTGCTGTTCTGTTTCAAAATAAGAAAACCAGAAAAATAGTTGTCAAAACATTTTTGTTTACAAAAACAAATAACTTAAATAATCCAACAATCTCTGATTATGAGTTTCTGTAGGATGGAGTTCCTTTGGCTGATCCTGATACTCTGTACCCTGGTCAAAACCAGCAGACGTAATCACGAACGGACCCCTACGGGAATCGTTCTCCGAGACAACCCAGGACTCCTCATAACTAACTGCAGAGTACACACGCAGAGGGTGTATGTCCGCCTAGATGCAGAGAATGTGTACCACCAACACATTCTACCTGCGGCGCATTTGATTTGGGCTGGGGCTGACTGGACCAGCCAGGCAATTAAGCATGTCCAGCTAGACACTGCCCATATGTTGGCCCAACTCCAAAAGTTCACAGTAACCCAGTCAGACCTAGCCGAGCCCAGCCAAGAGAAACGATTCGTCAGGGCGCCACTATCGATAGGGGAAGCCGTAGGGTCACTATTTGCCCTAGGTACCACTGCCGTCAACGCAGTCAGTCTAGCCACAGTCAAGAGGAATGTTAGGGAGATTACTGAAGAGATGCCATTTATCCAGCAGCAGATGAAGGCACAGGCCCTCCGGTTGCAACATGTGGGAAAGTCTCTCCAGGACACTATTCTGGTGGTCAACACACACGCTACTCTCCTGAACAAAACTATCCTGTCTGTAGGAAAGCTAGCAGAGGTCATGAACCATGACTATGCCCATGTCCAATTGGTTCGATTGTTACTGGAGGATTTTCTCTGTGAAGTTAGCTCTTCTATGGATCACTTGGCCATGAATAGAATCCCCCCATATCTAATGCCCCTCTCAATGGTGCACAACATATTGACCTCAGCTACTTCAACCACGATAAGGCCCTTACAGTCACATTTGGTCTATAGTCTGAGATCGGCCATCCCAATACACGTTGATGTTGGTCGTAAGGAAGTGGGCTTTCTACTGATGCTGCCGGTTGTTGAACTGGAGAATATCTATAGATTGAAATCAGTTCTCAATGTAGGATTTTGGCGCGACAGTACCCACGTAAAGATTGCCACGCCCCCAGTTGTAGCTTACCAAGAAAACAACCCAGATTTCTATCTCACCCCTAACCTGTTAATGTGTACTCTAACCAAAGATGTCCACTACCTCTGTCCTAGCAAACCGTTTGTCAGGGATAACACTGAGCGTCTTTGTGGTATTAAAGGTATCACCAGAGAAGAACGCTGTAGAGCCAAACTGACAGCCAGGGATGGGGCCACCACCACACAAGTGGAGGTGGTAGGGAACCGATGGTTCACGTCCGCCACTATGACTTACGAACGCCATGACTCCATCACCCAATTGAACCTCCCCAACCAGACTGTTTTTGTTAAGGTACCAGATGGGGCGATTATCCACATAGATGACCTCGCTCTATACCAACTTTCCGATGACAGGATAGACACAGAGATTGAAATGCCGGACGGGTTTGCTAAACGTTCCCTTGAGTTACCACAAGCCATTCAACACCAAATCCAGTACGAGGGACCCATGACTGTTGATCTTAGCGTACTGGATGAGGCACTTTTAGTTGACCCGACTGACTACAGACCAAAAGATTGGTCTGTCGCCCGCTCTTGGACAGCATCCTGACTGTTACCATGATCCTTGGTCTTATTTCCCTACGTACACAGGTGCACACATGCAATGGAAGACCTAATGAGGTCTTATACTAGGATCACCCGTGGGACGGAAGCGATCCCGATTTTTGGAAAGTTGGCAATAGATCCTGAAACCCCCTTAGGGGGCCCAGTCCCAGCCTCCTCTCCCGAACTCGCTAGGTCAGCCCAGTAATGTGCCCAATGTAAGCTTTGGCCTTCAGGGGCCAAGTTTTTCCAAGTGCCTTAACTACCCACCTGCAAGTAGTTTCACCCTAGACCTGCCATTAGAGACAATGGAAACCTTGGAGATATATAGAACATAGTCCAAATTAGATGATTAAGATGTGGTAGACATATTTTGTATACTTTTATGTTTTTATTCCATTGTTTTTCGTTTAATTTCCTTTGACACTGAGGAAGCAGTAGAGCCCGCTCGTTTGGGGAGGAAATGTAATGATGTATTGCCTGAGTGTTGTGCGTTATTATCGTCTGCCAAGTTACTGCCTAGGTCCACTAGCCGGGATAAACGGACGACGGGCCGGAACACAGAGCCACTGCCGGACCTCCCAGATCCATTCTGGGGTTGGTCCGCAGCTTGCAGAAATCCTACCAGGGTGAATGACCAAAGGGGGGGGGGACTGCTATGATGATCCACAAACCACGACATCCGATGGTAATTCTTATGGTGGGTTGCAACGTGCAGAATTTTCCAAGTTGAACCGACCAGAGGGGGACTGTCATGACTGTCCTGATCAGGTCAGGTTACAGGAGACCACAACCCTACAGATTATCTCTCAACCACAACAGAGGAGATCTAAGGGTCTGAAGAGAGATCTAAGGGTCTGAAGATGTGGGGGTTTTATGACCCCTCATGCCCCTGGTAAAGAATTTACAGAGAAGACTACGTGACCCAAGCTGCAGCCAAGGTCTAAAAAGTCAACGAACCCAAAACGCAACGCAAGTTTGAAGACAAAGAAATATTTTTCTATCCAAGCTACGGATGAGTAGCTGTGTCTAAGCGGGTGAATTCAAGTCGAACCACCTAGCCTCCATCTCCCATCGAATCGTGGTATCGACACTGTTTCATTCCAACACTGTGAGCTCTGAGCTACAGAGCTGTCTGTCCTCAGAAGACCCCTTCCAGAGCAAGGGTGAAGGAACAGACTCCTAAGCCAAAAGGAAACATCGGGAGGACGATCAGAGAGGTGTGCCGGAGAAGTGCGTCATCGAGCAGCTGAACGGTCCCCTGAACGATCCACGCAGAGAATCCTCGGAGACCTTCCCCATGTAATTGCATCATTATATTCTGACCCCTAAGAGCGGCAGTTTGGGGCCAGGCTCGGGTTAGAATAGCTGACAAATTCACCCAAATGTATATTTCTCTCGTGTAATTTCTTTACTCTCTCTCTCTCTTTGAAATCCCCATTTTGGGTAACACGCAAATCAATAGCCTATAATGTGTTTTGTCTATGTGTATCTTTTATCATCATTTTAGCTTTTTGTAAATAAATATTCAACTAAGATTGGTGTGGTACGAATGCATTGGTGAGACCCGGGTCTGTGCAGATTTACGGACTATACGACGTTCAGAACGAGATTGTAGAGGCAACTGGTTAATTTGCAGAGGCAAGTGGTTAATTTGCAGCTGTTGTAAAATCGATATTCTGATATTCTTTGAGTTAATTTGGGAAATAGAAACTCAATAAAAACTTGTTTTCCCATGGTGCCCCAGGTTAATGAGTTAATCATTGCTTGATTCAGTTTATCACTCAATTAGAAACTTTTAATCATTCGATGAACAACAGTCATCACATTAACTAATACAACGTCACGACAGAGTGTTTGCATGCGTGTGCGTGTGTTACTGTGTATGTGAGTGTTTGCATGCGTGTGTGTGTGCTACTGTGTATGTGAGTGGGTGTTTTGTGTGTCACCATGTTAAAAGCTATTTCCTGTCCTGAACGTCCTCAGACTGAAGGACACACTGGAGCCAGACGCCAGACACTGTCCTCTGAGACGCAACCGACTGACCAATCGACCAACCGCTAGACACACACACACACACACACACACACTGGACACAAACGCTAGACACTGTCCCCTGAGACACAACTGACTCACCGACAGCTAAACACACACCTATCCCCAACTCCTCAACTGTCACGTAGTAACCATCCACTAGTTTGACTGACAACAACTTTGCCATAAACACAACTTCATTAGATTAGGTTCTGTACTAAAGTTAAAGCTGACGTTGATAACGACGTCATTAGGGGATGTGAGGGCTGAGGTTCAGCTGTTTCCTGAACTCATTAATATGGTAGTTTAATTACCGCAGGTTGATTATAATGCATGATAATATATTCTGATTGATAAGGGAAGCTCAAAGTCTCTGACTGAAGCATACAGACCATTTGGCTTTCTTAAACACCTTTCCTAAACACCTCTCTTCAGAGACATCCGTCACGTATCTGTCTTCCTCTCTCTCGATCTCCCCCTCCTCTCCTTTTCTCTCTCTGTCTTGCTCTCTCTCTCTATCTTTCCTTCCTCTATCCCCCTTTCCTTTTCTCTCCTTTCCTCTCCTCGTGTTGCCTCATCTGTCAGTGAGTGTCGATAACATCACTCTCTCTGACTGGGAAACTCTCTGTCGACACTCACTCTCTCTTTCTTGCTCTCTCTCACACACACACCGCCCGCAGGGGAGACTCCAGAGCTTCGTATTCACAGCAAGTAAGAGTGACTTTGATAGGAATTCCTCTGGTATATGTGTGTGTGTGTGTGTGTGTGTGTGTGTGTGTGTGTGTGTGTGTGTGTGTGTGTGTGTGTGTGTGTGTGTGTGTGTGTGTGTGTGTGTGTGTGTGTGTGTGTGTAAAAGCAGAATACAGATATGGCCTCCAGACACAGTTATTACAGTGTCAACTATGATTGATGGTCTACTAAAGGAAAAGGATACACTTAGAAAAAAGGGTTCTTCGGCTTTCCCCATAGGACAAACCCTTTTGGATCAAGGTAGAACCCTTTTGGATCCAGGTAGAACCCTTTTTGGATCAAGGTAGAACCCTTTTGGATCCAGGTAGAACCCTTTTTGGATCCAGGTAGAACCCTTTTGGATCCAGGTAGAACCCTTTTTGGATCCAGGTAGAACCCTTTTGGATCCAGGTAGAACCCTTTTTGGATCCAGGTAGAACCATTTTTGGATCCAAGAAGAACCCCTTTAGGGTTCCATGTAGATGGGCTCTACCTGGAACCAAAAATGTTTCTACCTGAAACTAAAAGGGTTCTACCTGGAACCAAAAAATGATTATGCAAAGGGTTCTCCTATGAGGACAGCCGAAGAAACATTTTAAGTTCTAGATAGCAACTTTTCTTCTAATAGTGTAGGTATGTGCATGTGTGCCTGTATGTGTGTGTTTGCATTCTCTATGCTCCAATTCCATTTAAGTCAACCATCCCCCATAGTTTATTGTTCTTGTACAGTGTTGCTGTATACAGTCAACAAGATCTCACGGTTTGCATTCAGTATTCAATGTTTGTCTGGGGGGGTTAAGGTCTCTCGAAGCCGGAGCTCACAGTTTACGTACATCCGACATCCCCATCCACAACACCCTAGCAAGCCACAACCCCACTTGATGGTAATAGTGCTCGCTGTTGCCCCTGGTGGCCGGTTTTGAAGGCATCTCCCGACATCCTGTGGCAGCCAGGTCACCCGTCAGTATTCAACATCCATCCATGTCTGAGGACATCGGGAGATGAACACTGTTACCTTCAAGTAGGTTTCCGTTTTGCAAGGGCATTGCAAGGACAGCAGAGATGAGTAACACAAGGAACTTTACTCAAAATATCAAAATACATGAAATAACATGAAGAAACACCAGGCCCACAAACAACGGACCGAACTTACAATAAACAAACACTCACAAAAACCATGGGGAAAACAGAGGGTTAAATAATGAACATGTTTGAGTTTATTGTATTTTTACAGGGACAGTGCACATTAATCAACGTTTCAGTAAAAGTGCCGGTTTTAGCCAGCCGGATAATTTTCGCAGTCCCTTGGCAGGTTAATAAAAACAATTACAATATAGACAATTATTGAGCAGTGAGCACACGCAGAGCAACATAGGACAAGCAAGACATAGCATACAGACAGAGCAACATAGGACAAGCAAGACATAGCGTACAGACAGAGCAACAATGTAATTGGGGAATAGAAACCAGGTGCATAAAGCAAAGATAAAACAAATGGAAAATGAAAAGTGGATCGGCGATGGCTAGAAGGCCGGTGACGTCGACCGCCGTACGCCGTCTGAACAAGGAGAAGCACCAACTTCGGCGGAAGTCGTGACTGTACCCCCCCCCCACCCCCACCCGACCTCAGGGACGACCCGGAGGACGAGGCGCAGGGCGATCCGGATGGAGAAATCCCGCAGCAATGAAGGGTCCACAATGTCCTCCACCGGCACCCAAAATCTCTCTTCCGAACCGTACCACTCCCACTCCACGAGGTACTGAAGGCCCCTCGCCCGACGCCTCGAGTCCAGTATGGCTCAAACAGCATACGCTGGGGCCCCCTCGATGTCCAGAGGGGGCGGAGGAACCTCCCGCACCTCAGACTCCTGGAGTGGACCAGCCACCACCGGCTTGAGGAGAGACACATGGAACGAGGGGTTAATACGGTAATCTGGGGGAAGTTGTAACCTGTAGCGAACCTCGTTCTGTCTCCTCAGGACTTTGAATGGCCCCACAAACCGCGGGCCCAGATTCCGGCAGGGCAGGCAGAGGGGCAGGTTTCGGGTTGAGAGCCAGACCCGGTCCCCCGGTGCAAACACCAGGGCCTCACTGCGGTGGCGATCGGCGCTCGCCTTCTGACGCTTCACGGCCCAGTGCAGGTGCACATGAGCAGTGTCCCAGTTCTCCTCCGAGTGCTTAAACCAGGAGCCTCATTCTGGCTCTGATGCAAAGGTGCCAGAACCGGCTGATACCCCAGTATGTACTGGAAAGGAGAGAGGTTAGTGGAGGAGGGGCGGAGCGAGTTTTGGGCCATCTCTGCCCAGGGGATGAACGCCGCCCACTCCCCCGTCCGGTCCTGGCAAGAAGGCCGCAGAAACCTACCCACATCCTGGTTTACTCTCTCCACCTGCCCGTTACTCTCGGGGTGAAAGGGCCGTAGGGAGACCGGGCAAGGGAAGGAGACGGAGGGACTTAGAGAACCGATCCATAATGACCAGGATCGTGGTGTTACCCTGGGAGGGAGGAAATCCACCGATAGGTGCGACCACGGCCGTTGTGGAATTGGTAAGGGCTGTAACTTCCCTCTGGGAAGGTGACTAGGGGCCTTGCACTGGGCACACACCGAGCAGGAGGAAACTTAAACCCTCAAGTCCTTGGCCAAGGTGGACACCCAATACTTCCCACTAAGGCACCGTCCGACCGATGTCAGGGTTGCCAGAGGAGGGTGACGTGTGGGCCCAATAGATCAAACAGTCACGGACAGCAGACGGAACATACAGACGCCCAGCTGGACACTGGGGGGGAGTGGGCTCTGTGCGTAACGCCCGCTCGATGTCCGCGTCCATCTCCCACACCACCGGTGCCACCAGGCAAGAGGCCGAAGTATGGGAGTGTGATCCATGCACCGCTCCTCTGTGTCATACATCAGGGACACTGCGTCTACCTTAGCGTTCTGGGAACCTGGTCTGTAGGACAGAGTGAAAACGAAACGGGTAAAGAACATGGCCCACCTTGCCTGGCGAGGGTTCAGTCTCCTCGCCGCCCGGATGTACTCCAGATTGCGGTGGTCAGTCCAGATGAGAAAAGGGTGTTTGGCCTCAAGCCAATGTCTCCACACCTTCAGAGCCTTGACAACAGCCAACAGCTCCCGGTCCCCCACATCATAGTTTCGCTCCGCCGGGCTGAGCTTCTTCAAAAAGAAAGCATGGGGGCGGAGCTGTGGTGGGGTACCCGAGCGCTGAGAGAGCACGGCTCCTATCCCAGCCTCGGACGCTTCCACCTCCACTATGAACGCCAAAGAGGGATCCGGATGAGCCAGCACGGGAACCGAGCTGTTGGCAAACCGCACCCATAAA
>NC_056452.1:22641206-22698706 GCF_018296145.1 Oncorhynchus tshawytscha | reverse complement strand
AATTAAGTAGATATCCTTACATGATATGTAATATTCATCCTTGTACATTATGTCTGACCGAAAATTAGCAAAATCTGACTGATTGAAATGTCAAGCTCCCAAAGTATTTGACCTGCTCAGATGCTGAACGTCATTGTGCTTCTTCACATGAAGGTGACATATCTGAGCATACATTTGCACCATATTCATTGTCATATTTAATCTAAGTTGCTATTTCCAAAGCACATCTCTGCTATTTCTGTTTTAGAAATTGCAGCATAGCAAATCCAGAGCTCCAATCACAGCACACGTTTCCTAGAAAGATGCAAGCGTAGGCTCACATGTATTTTATTTATTTAACAGAAAATAAAAGTTGCACACCCTCAATATCCCTTCCTGCCTTGTTTGTTATGGACGATGGCTGCAGATTGGGTTGTCAGCGGCGGTCCCTTGCAGTCCAGACCCTACCTGGTGGTAGTGTTGGTCTGTGATCCACTCCAAGCTGTCAATGGATAAATCATGAATCAAAATTGGGTTGATATTGCAAGAAGATATTTTAATTTCACATAATCCTACCACATGTCATTCATGACAAGGAAACTAACTGGAACAAACTAGCTTGCTAGTCAAGTTTCTAGTTAGCTAGCTAGCTTAGTTAGGTAGCTAGCTTATATTAACCAATAATACAGAATATGCCTAAACGTTTTTTTTAAAGTATGTGGACTTGTTTTGGAATGAGTTGAACTGCAGAGTGAAGGAAAAGCAGCCAACAAGTGCTTGGCATATGTGGGAACTCCTTCGAGACTGTTGGTAAAGCATTCCAGGTGAACCTGGTTGAGAGAAAGCCAATAGCTGTACAGTGCTGAAGCCACTGGGGCGGCAGTGTAGCCTAGTGGTTAGAGCATTGGACTAGTAACTGAAAGGTTGCAAGTTCAAATCTCTGAGCTGACAAGGTACAAAATCTGTCATTCTGCCCTTGAACAGGCAGTTAACCCACTGTTCCTAGGCCGTCATTGAAAATAAGAATTTGTTCTTAACTGACTTGCCTAGTAAAATAAAGGTTAAAAAAAATATAATAATAATAATAATAAAAAAGATGACAAAGCTGTCATCAAGGCAATTTTAGACTTTGAAGAGTCTAAAATCTAAAATAGATTTTGATTTGTTTAACACTTTTTTGGTCACTATTATTCTACAATGTAGAAATTAGTCAAAAATAATGAAAAATCCTTGAAGGACTAGGTGTGTCCAAACTTTTGACTGTTACTGTATTTATATTATTATTACTTTTATTTGTTTATTTTTTAATTCAATGGCAGCCGTGGTGCCGCCGAGAAAGTAAGAGCCATTAAGATAAAGTAGAGACACGTCCTGTTGTCTGTCTGGAGGCATGCAGGAATGCCTACAGCGGCTAGTATTAACTGCTCATTATCTCCCACATCATTATCTCTCTTTCTTTCTCTATCCCTCCCTTCCTCTTTTTGTGTCTCTCTCTTCCACCAGCTCTTGGTGTGCTGTCTCTCCCTCCCTATCTTCCTCCCTCTTTCCCTCCCTTCCTTTCTCCCTCCCTCCCCTGTAGAGTGTAATCATGAGAGTGATCAGTCGCGCTGTGTGTCTCAGGGCTGAGTGAGATATTACCTGAACGATTGGGATGATTAATCACAACTCGTTTTTAAAACACTAAATGGTACCTGGAGGCCGAAGCAGTTCTTCTCTCACTCGAAGTTAATCTCCTGAGTCCAAACAGAAGTTTCAAGTTTTATTAGTTGTATGTACGGGATAGACATGGTATACAACATCAACATAAAGTGCGTGGCTCAGTAGAATATAATACATATTTTAGCACAAGTATAATACATTAAAAAAATAAGACAAAAGAATCTGTGGCTTTTCCATATCATATGGTGTGGCCGGTTTCCTAGACCAAGATTTAGCCTGTTAAATAAGCTACTCAAACATTAGTTTTCCAATTATACAAAGTGTCGGGTAAATTGCCAGAGTAGTTTTGCCATGGTAAATGATCAGTTTTTATTTATTTCAGTTGTATGGAATGCTTGTCAAATAGATAAATCACCCTTAGTCTGGTCAAAAAGGACGAAGTTGTTCTGATTACAATACCAAACAGAGGGCGAACTTATTTTGAAATACTTTGGTTACAAGCAGGACTATGGTAACACCGACATCATCTTTTAGGGAGTGCTAAATGAGGTGACCAAGAATGGTTGCAATTGAGATCAGCTGTGCAAGTGAATTTAGCACATATTGATAGTTTAAAGACAGACAAGCTGTTGATAACTTATTTGGAGGAAAATGGCAGAAGCGGATGTTCTGTTTGAAACAGATGAGCGGAGATGAGAGTGAGAGGAATTGAAAACTACTAAATCAAAACCTAGTTCTGAGTCTTTTTTTTTGGTTGGAATAAGGGTTTTGGATCAATGTTGTTTCCTGGGAGATCTGTTTGAAGTCTCTATTAAAGTTGTGGAATGCGTTGGATGAGGTGGCGTCGACGAGAATAATGAGAAGGGGGCTTATTTCATCTTTTGTGGTTCTATCGAACAGAAGGAGCGTGCTTTGAACCTGAAGAAGTCAGATTGGAATGTATCGTTTGTGGTTCTTTGTCTATCAAAGGCCGCAACGACTGACCCGCCTGGTAGATGGAGTGCGGAAGCCGCAACGACTGACCCGCCTGGTAGATGGAGTGCTGAAGCCACAGCGACTGACCCGCCTGGTAGATGGAGTGCGGAAGCCGCAACGACTGACCCGCCTGGTAGATGGAGTGCTGAAGCCACAGCGACTGACCCGCCTGGTAGATGGAGTGCTGAAGCCACAGCGACTGACCCGCCTGGTGGATGGAGTGCTGAAGCCACAGCAACTGACCCGCCTGGTAGATGGAGTGCTGAAGCCACAGCGACTGACCCGCCTGGTAGATGGAGTGCTGAAGCCACAGCAACTGACCCGCCTGGAAGATGGAATGCTGAAGCCACAGTGACTGACCCGCCTGGTAGATGGAGTGCTGAAGCCACAGTGATTGACCCGCCTGGTAGATGGAGTGCTGAAGCCACAGCGACTGACCCGCCTGGTAGATGGAGTGCTGAAGCCGCAACATCTGACACACCTGGTAGATGGAGTGCTGAAGCCACAGCGACTGACCCGCCTGGTAAATGGAGTGCTGAAGCCACAACTGGTAGATGGACTGACCCGCCTGGTAGATGGAGTGCTGAAGCCACAACCCGCCGACTGACCCGCCTGGTAGATGGAGTGCAGAAGCCCGCAACGACTGACCCGCCTGGTAGATGGAGTGCTGAAGCCGCAACGACTGACCCGTCTGGTAGATGGAGTGCTGAAGCCACAACAGTGACTGACCCGCCTGGTAGATGGAGTGCTGAAGCCACAACGACTGACCCGCCTGGTAGATGGAGTGCTGAAGCCACCCGCCTGGTAGATGGACCCGCATCTGGTAGATGGAGTGCTGACCCGCCTGGTAGATGGAGTGCTGAAGCCACAGCGACTGACCCGCCTGGTAGATGGAGTGCTGAAGCCACAGCGACTGACCCGCCTGGTAGATGGAGTGCTGAAGCCACTCCATCCATTCTATTGTTTTTTGATAGTCTCTCCCTTCTCATGTGTATTTGGGTTTTATGAGATTCCCTGTTAGAGCCTTCGTGCCCAAAACCCATGCAGTGTGATAAATGTAAATGATTTGGCTGTGTGTATGTAGAGTATTATATTCCATCCAGCCACATTTCTTTGAAGTGTCCCGTTAGGGTGAAAGAAACAGAGGTGTTAAGATGAAGGGCTGTCCAGCATGTCTCCCATATGGAGGCAGTGAGAAGAGGAAGGAATGAGGAAGGAATGGTAGTAAGAGTAGAAACACCACATGATGTTCCTTGTCAACAGAGAGATCCTGACATGTTGACAAGGTGGACAATGTAGAGTGTAATACTTTGTTTATCAACTGACAGGAAATTTGAGAAAATGTTTTTGGGGACTCAGGGACTTTTCTGCAGAATCATTACAAGGAATCCTGTCGATGAATGTGCCGTCCTCACAGGCACCTGAGCCTGTTTAGGCATGTGATTTGAATGTGACTGAAGGAGTGGGATGGTTGTTTTGATTTATTTCTGTATTACCTCACTGTATTACCTTCCCCGCAAAGGAATAAAACATTTTTTTTAAATGAAATACCGTATACAGTAGTTGGCGGCAATACACCAATAGGTGTAGTCTGCCATAAAACTTTGAAAAAGAAGAAGATCTAGTGGCCATTAATGGTTGCAATTAGCCCTGGATAGCTTGACACCCCCCCCCCCACTATCATTGACACGCGATGTGATTAACCTTAGCCTTAACATTAAATCTTCAATCTTCTTTCATCTTTCCATTAAAATAATGATAATATTAGATTGTCTTAAAGGTAGAGGTGTAAAGTAGCTAATTACAACTACTCTCAATACTATAATTGAGTAGCTTTTCCAAGTAGTTGGGATTTTACTTCTACTTAAGTAAAATTGTATTTTTCAGTACTCTTTCCACCACTGGCTAATGAGTTAAAGAGGGAGGGAGAGTGGGGGGGGGGAGGGAAAGGGAAGTTAGGGAAAGAGGGAGGGGGAAGGAGGGAGGAGGGGGGTCTGGGTAAAGAGGAAGTGAGGGAAAAGGGAGGGGGAAGAGGGGGAAATAGGGAGTGAGGGGGCTCTGGGTATGGGAAAGAGGAAGTGAGGGAAAGAGGGAGTGAGGAAAAGATGCAGAAAGTTATTGAAAAAAGAGTGTGAGGGTCAGTCAGTCCCATGGACAAGTATCACAAAACAGAGGGGTGGATGAGGGATTGAATGGTTGAAACAATTGGACATGTTTATTTCTGGAGTCTGATATTGAAGTAACATTATTGTGTATTGCTTTTTTATTCATCAATACATTTGAAATGCTTTAGAAAATGTTTTTGTTGCATATAGGTAACCTTGGTGAAATGAGCTAATTATCAAGGTCAATGTTTTTATTTTAAAGGTCCTGAAACAGTCATTCTGAAAAGTACTTTTTCTATCATGGCTAACGTGCCTTCTCCGATGTTGGTTACAAGACAGTACCTATTTAAATTAGGTAAGAGAATATCATGTTACCATTGGTGTATTAAACTGAAGGTTAAGGTGATGTCACCTTGTCCTCTTAATAATGAATATAAAGTGTTTGACATGGGGGAGGGGACCAGTAACTTTATGATCAAACTTTATCAATATATGAAAAACATGATTTTGACTGTTCATGACTTGTAAAAGCAACTCAATTACTTTTACTTTGAAATTGGCAACTTTTACTTTGAAATTGGCAACTTTTACTTTGAAATTGGCAACTTTTTCCTTTTAATTGCGTCGTTTATACCATTAATCGAGTAAAATGTCATTGAAGTAAAAGTACTTCTATTTGAGTAGGATATTGCAGTACTCTTTCCATCACTGCTTTAAGGTCCCAGACTAAAACAGGTTTCACCATTTTCTATCCACTTGTCCCAACAAAATATCCCTTACAGATGTTTACCGTTCATCATCACTATTATTGCATGCCAACCACCCTAAAATCACTTAAGACGTTAACTAAATATGCAACTTAAAATGATGTGGCTGTAAAATATGACACCACCCCAGTGTTATGACAAAATATTCTCCCCAGAACTCCTAACCTTCAGTGACATCATCCCCTGGACATCTCGGAGGACAACAACAGGGAGAGAAATGGTGGCGACGGAAGAAGACTATGGTGTTGTGTCATTGCCTTCTCTCTCTCTCCTACCTCTCTCTTTCTCTGTGTCTCTTTCTCTCATTCTTTTTTCTCTCTCTCTCTCCATCTTACATCTCCATCTTCTTCTCTGTGTGTATCTCTGTCTCTTACACTCCATGTCTGGCCTTATACACTATATATACAAATGTATGTGGGCACCCATTCAAATGAGTAGATTTGTCTATTTCAGCCACACCCATTACCGACAAGTGTATAAATTTGAGCACACAGTCATGCAATCTCCACATACAAACACTGGCAGTAGAATGGCCTTACTCAAGAGCTCAGTGACTTTCAACATGGCACCGTCATACGATGTCACCTTTCCAACAAGTCAGTTCGTCTAATTTCTGCCCTGCTAGAGCTGCACCGGTAAACTGTAAGTGCTGTTATTGTGAAGTGTAAACGTCTAGGAGCAACAACGGCTCAGCCGCAAAATGGTAGGCCACACAAGCCCACAGAATGGAACCGCTGAGTGCTAAAGCGCGTAGCGCCTAACATTCGTCCATCCTCGGTTGGAACACTCTCTACCGAGTTCCAAATTGCCTCAGGAAGCAAACATAGCACAAGAACTGTGGTATAAAGCTCGCCGCCATTGGACTCTGGAGCAGTGGAATCTCGTTGTCTGGAGTGATGAATCACGTGTCACCATCTGGCAGTCTGACAGACGACTCTGGGTTTGGCGGACAGCAGGAGAACGCTACCTGCCCCAATGCATAGTGCCAACTGTACATTTTGGTGGAGGAGGAATAATGGTATGTTTTTCATGGTTCGGGCTAGGCCCCTTAGTTCCAGTGAAGGGAAATCTCAATGATACAATGATACAGGCTGTTATAGCAGCAGGTGTCCACATACTGTTGGTCACAGTGTCTGCTCGTTCTCTGACATTGTCCCAGTCGAGGTCCATACAGGAATGGTTTGTTGAAATCTCTGATTGGTCCTCTTACACACCTCTCCTTCCCCTTCCCCAGTTCACCCATATCTCCTCTGTTCCCTGGAAAGCTCTATATTGGTCCTCTTACACCATCTCCTCCTCCTCTATTGCCCCATATCTCGTCTCCATCAGTCGGTCCTTTTACACCCTCTCCTCCCCCTACCCCTCCCCCATATCTCCACTCCCTGTCTCTATTGGTCCTCTTACACTATCTCCTCCCCTCCCCCATATCTCCTCTCCCTCAGTCGGTCCTCTTACACCCTCTCCTCCCCCTCCCCCCTCCTCTCCCCAGTCCCCCATATCCCCCTCTCCCCCCCCTCTCTATTGGTCCTCTTACACCCTCTCCTCCCCCTTCCCCTCACCCATATCTCCTCTCCCTCTCTCTATTGGTCCTCTTACACCATCTCTCCCCCTCACCCATATCTCCTCTCCCTCAGTCGGTCCTCTTACACCCTCTCCTCCCCCTCCCCTTCCTCATATCTCCTCCCCCTCCCTCATATCTCCTCTCCCTCTCTGTAGGTCCTCTCACACCTTCTCCCCCTCCCTCATATCTCCTCTCCCCTCTCTGTCCTCTCACACCCTCTCCCCCTCCCCCATATCTCTTCTCCCTCAGTCGGTCCTCTTACACCCTCTCCTCCCCCTTCCCCATATCTCCTCTCCCTCTCTCTGTCGGTTCTCTAACACCCTCTTCTCCTCCACCCTCTCCCCCGAATCTCCTCTCCCTCTCTCCAATATCTCTATAGTGTAATCTAGTTAGCCATCAGCCCCATGTGGTTAGTTCATCAGGTGTAGAGGGCACGAGGGGAGGGGGCAGGGAGGGAATGTTTGGGCCGTGCTTTTGTCGGTGCCCCCACTGTCTCCCATCTGTCCCACAGTGCTGTGTGTGTGTGTGTGTTGATCATTTTAGAGGATCGGTATGACAGCAGGGAGTCAGATGCTCAGCAGTGCCCAGACTTGTTTAAGGGAATATGTGTGTGTGTGTGTGTGTGTGTGTGTGTGTGTGTGTGTGTGTGTGTGTGTGTGTGTGTGTGTGTGTGTGTGTGTGTGTGTGTGTGTGTGTGTGTGTGTGTGTGTGTGTGTGTGTGTGTGTGTGTGTGTGTGTGTGTGTGTGTGCACATGCGAGTGTGTGCGAGTGTATGTGCAAAAAGAAATAAGGTCAGTCCCACTATCATTCATACATTTTTTTATGTGATAAAATCCCCTGAGTAGAGGGATGACATTTGTATTGGTATTTGTAGCTTCAATTGCGTCTTAGACACACTTATATGTCCTCTTTCACCTTCCTGACAAGGGCAATAGGATTCCTGTGTGACAGATTTACGCGTGTGTCTGCTCTTTGCTCCTGTTACCATTCCTCTGACTCTGTAGGGGGGTTGGAGAAGGGGAGTAGGTGGGGGATGAATTGGAGGGGGACAGATGAGTGCAGGAGAAAGGAGGACAGGAGATGGAGATGTAGCAGAGGGTGGTGACGTAGACGGTAGGGGAAGACGAGGGAGGATGAGGGAAGGAGAAGAGGGGAAACGACGAGGGCGGTATTTTCTGTCATCTGTTGTCTGCTGCACCTGTGTGTGTGTGTGTGTGTGTGTGTGTGTGTGTGTGTGTTTCCTCATATTGTGTAAATATTTTAATTTATTTTAACTTTAATAAACCTTTATTTAACAAGGTAAATCAGTTAAGAACAAATTATTTTTTACAATGACGGCCAACCAAAAGGCAAAAGGCCTCCTGCGGGGAAGGGGGCTGGGATTAAAAATAATTAATACATCACATATAAATAAAAATATAAGACAAAACACACATCACGACAAGATAGACAACACATAAAACAAAATAATGACGAAATGTATAAATGTGTGCCTTGTGTCTCCCCTACCACTTTATTTCTCATTTCTCTGTGTTGTCGCTCAGGTTTCTGTATCTGTGAAGGCATAACATGGTTCTCTTCAGTTATCGTTCCAGAGCTGCTCTCTCACGTCCACCTTTCAATCTTAATCCCCCAACACTTAATTCTTGTTTGTGGGGAGGCAGGTAGCCTAGTGGTTAGAGTGTTGGACTAGTAACTGAAAGGTTGCAGATCGAATCCCCGAGCTTACATGGTTAAACTCTGTCGTTCTGCCACTGAACGAGACAGTTAACCCACTGTTCCTAGGCCATCATTGAAAAAAGTAATTGGTTCTTAACTGACTTGCCTAGTTAAATAAAGGTTAAAAAAATTATGTCACTGTCATCTTTGTTGAATAGCTGATATAGGAGTCTGATACAGAAAAGGCCAATGTCAGCTTCTCACTAAATCCCTGTGGGATTGAACTTCACATTGAATCCCATCAACATGATCTCATAGCCTCACTTATTTCGCATGGTTACAGGGTTAATTTCGTGTGCTTAATGGGTTATTAACACAGAAAAAACTCAGAGTTAAGTTTAGTTATTAATTCCCGAGTGGTTAAGGTTAGGGCTATTGTTTGGGGAAGGCTTAAAACAAAATCATTAAAAACAATGTGCTGTTATCATCAAGTAGTCTTCCTGCTTGCTAGAGCATTGTGAACTGTTGTGACGCAGTGGTCTAAGCAGCGCACTCCAGCTCCGGAGCTCCTGAGTTGTTATCGACGTCCTCAGGATCTTTTCAGATGTCCTGCTCCTTGGCTGTTTCCAGGCTGCAACCCATACTGTACAGGCTCAGTGTAGTTGCCTCAGATCTCTCTCAGTAATGCACCCACACCTCTCAAATCCCCCCCCCCACCTCTCTCAGCAGTACACACACACACCTTTCAAATCTTCCCTCATCTCTCTCAGCAGTACGCACACACACACCTTTCAAAATCTCCCTCTCATCCCTCTCAGTGGCTGCAGAAAAGCAGGTCCCTACTAGCTATCAGAGTGGTGTATCCAACCCAGTGTTTTCCCCCTGTGTGATGTTGATCACGGCAGAGTGCCAAGGTATCACAGAGTAGCTGTGTGGACGGAGTCTGGCCCTGTGGAGTTCTGATGTAAAAGCTACGCGCTCCAGCAGGTGTATCTCACTGATCATCCCTAAAGCCAACACCTCATTTGGCCGCCTTTCCTTCCAGTTCTCTGCTGCCTGTGACTGGAATGAATTGCAAAAATCGCTGAAGTTGGAGGCTTTTATCTCCCTCACCAACTTTAAACATCTGCTATCTGAGCAGCTAACCGATCGCTGCAGCTGTACATAGTCTATCGCTAAATAGCCCACCCAATTTACCTACCTCATCCCCATACTGTTTTTATTTATTTACTTTTCTGCTCTTTTGCACACCAGTATCTCTACCTGCACATGACCATTTGATAATTTATCACTCCAGTGTTAATCTGCTAAATTATAATTTTTCACCTACCTCCTCATGCCTTTTGCACACAATGTATATAGAATCTTTTTTTATTTTTTCTACTGTGTTATTGACTTGTTTAATGTTTACTCCATGTGTAACTCTGTGTTGTTGTCTGTTCACACTGCTATGCTTTATCTTGGCCAGGTCACAGTTGTAAACAATAACTTGTTCTCAACTAGCCTACCTGGTTAAAAAAAGGTGAAATAAAAAAATAAAAAAATAAATAACACTACACATGTGACAAGAGTTGAGCACAAAACATCATCTCATGTGAACAAAATGTTTGACAACATGAAGATGAAACATTTCAACATGTGATACCATGAAAGTACATGGGACAACATTTGAGCATGTGAAAGACGAAATGTCAAATGTGACCCGTTTCAAGAAAGCTAGGCGTTCATCACACTTCACAGGAGAGGCAATTGAAGTTTTTTTTAATCAAAATGAGTTTTTGAGCAGAAATGACATGTGAACGTTCATGTGCCTTCATATCAAACTTGTCTGTAAATACAAATACAATTGTCAAATTACGAGCCTAGTTGGTTTAGCCACGGAAAAAGAGCTAGCCATGATTGGCTGAGATAATGGATGGGCTGGACATGCCGAGAGATTAGTTCGGATTGGTCTGCTATGTAGCACGCTTCTGTCTATAATCCTTGCTACTGCCACTTTAAAAAAATATATATATTTATAACATTAGCCATGGAGATCTGCAAAGGTGTTGCTACTGCTCTAAACAACATTGCTGCCCAGAATTTAGGAGCCGCAATACACAAAGATCAGTGGGAAAAAGTTGCGATTAACTACTTTTTGCACAAGATCAATGTGAACCGGAACAGCAACGAGTCAAACAAGCTGTAGCTAGCTACAAACCAAATGGAAAATACATTCTGCCATGCAGCGTTCATCCATGTATATGGGTCTAGCTACATTTTCAGATATTATACGTTTCTAATATAGTCAGAAAGTCATTTTCATTGCAAGTTAGAGCTTACTATTCGCTAGCTAGCGAACGTTAGCTTGCTGACTCACTAGCTAGCATTACGTTTATGATCTGTGTAGTAATAATATTTGTAACTCAGAAATCCATTTGCATTGCTTGTTATACCGTAATGTTAGATAGCTAGCTAAGATTGAACCTAGTTGCTTAGTTTTAGCTACATACACTTAGGTTGGAGTCATTAAAACTTGTTTTTCAAACACTCCACAAATTTCTTGTTAACAAACTATAGTTTTGGAAGCAAGGAAGAAGTCACTGCTCCAAAACCACCATAAAAAAGACAGACATCGGTTTGCCACTGCACATGGGGACAAAGATCGTACTTTTGGAGAAATGTCCTCTTGTCTGATGAAACAAAAATAGAATTGTTTCTTAACGATGGCCATAATGATCATTGTTATGTTTGGAGGAAAAAAGGGGAGGCTTGCAAGCCGAAGAACACCATCCCAACCGTGAAGCATGGGGGTGGCAGCATCATGTTGTGGGGGTGCAATGCTTCAGGAGGGACGGGTGCACTTCTCAAAATAGATGGCACCATGAGGCAGGAAAATTAGGTGGCTATGTTGAAGCAACATCTCAAAACATCAGTCAGGAAGTTAAAGCTTGGTCACAAATGGGTTGAAGCACACATCCAAAGTTGTGGCAAAATGGCTTAAGGATAACAAAGTTTATGTATTGGTGTGGCCATCACAAAGTCCTGACCTCAATCCCATAGAAAATGTGTGGGCAGAACTGAAAACGTGTGTGCGAGCAAGGAGGTCTACAAACCTGACTCAGTTACACCAGCTCTGTCAGGAGGAATGGGGCAAAATTCACACAACTTATTGTGGGAAGCTTGTGGAAGGCTACCCGAAATGTTTTACCCAAGTTAAACCATTTAATGCTACCAAATATGAATTGAGTGTATGTAAACTTTTGACCCACTGGGAATGTGATGAAAGAAATATAAGCTGAAATAAATCATTCTCTCTACTATTATTCTGACATTTCACATTCTTAAATTAAAGTGGTGATCCTAACTGACCTTAGACAGGGAATTTTTACGAGGATTAAATGTCAGGAATTGTGATAAACTGAGTTCAAATGTATTTGGCTAAGATGTATGTAAACTTCCGACTTCAACTGTACTTGCAGATTCACACTCCAGAATGTCATTCATAGTGGCTAGCAATGACAATCAATTTGTACTGTAGCTATGGGTTGGGTTTATGGTTAATTGTTTAGCTAGCTAGCTACATGTCTAAATTAAAGACTCCACTTTGCAAGAGAATGGTTACATGACCCATCAAGACAGACAGGTGTGTCTGGAGGTGATTATGGCCATCTTTTGTATTTCATGAACATGTGTACATGTCTAGACAATAGTGACAATAGTGACCCATCCACAGCTAGATGTGGCTGGGGGGGGGGGGTGATTGTAGCATTTATTTCACATGAACCATCAATTTGGTGTCTGGGTAAGCATCACCTAGTAATTCTAAAATATTTCTACAATTTTTTCAAAGTCAGATTAGAATAAAGGCCAAGAACTAGATCAAATGTATTTTTACCTGGAGTTTTCCTTATTGTAGGCTGCTACTTTCACCACTTTTAGTCATGAAATCATTGGTTGCTTTTCTGCACTATCTCACTCACTCTGTTTAGCACATGGCCTCGTGTGAATCCTTAAAGAGATATGGGATACGTTTCCATTGTTCCTCTACTGCGGTAGTCTGTCTCTACTTTCTCTACCTGTCTCTACCTGAAGTTTGGGGCGGAAGCGTAACCTAGTGCGTTGGACTAGTAACCGAAATGTTGCAAGATCAAATCCCTGAGCTGACAAGGTACAATATCTGTCGTTCTGCCCCTGAACAAGGCAGTTAACCCAATGTTCCTAGGCCATCATTGAAAATAAGAATTTGTTTTTAACTGACTTGCCTAGTTAAATAAATTAAAAAAAAATTAAAAAGTTCTAAAAATTTTTTTAAAAAGCACTAAAAATAAAGTAAATATTTACAACAACTTGAAGGTGGTATTTCTATAAAATTACAGTATGCCGATTTCAATTACTGTAAAATCATACATACAATGTGCAGAAATGTATTCTTGCCAATAAATCTGTGGCCAATGGCCACAGGCCTGGTGGTGAATCAGGTTGGTGGCATCCAAGAGGTTATGCGTTTAAATCCTAGGTGTGGTTTCGTCCCAATGTTGAAGTCAAATCCATTTTAAGTTCCAGTCATTTCAGAAAGTGAACCCACTTCAACATTTTCCGGTATTGAAAATAATTGGAATAAGAATTGGAATATGTTTACTTCCTGAGTAAAGTTCATTTTTGTACAGTTATTTACTGTAAAAATACATTTCGGCTGTAGAAATACATTATTATTATTCCACTATTTTCACCGCAACACATTAGTCGGTAACTAACTATAAATTGACAGGATTTTAAAAAACAGTTTGTGCCATAAGCACATCTAAACAAGTATCCTATAAGTTTAAATGCAAATGAAGAGTGCCAAGTTTTTTTTACATAGGCAAGTCAGTTAGGAACAAATTCCAATTTTTAATGATGTCCTAGGAACAGTGGGTTAACTGCCTTGTTCAGGGGCAGAATGAGTTTTACCTTGTCAGCTCAGGGATTCAATTTTGCCAACTTTAGGTTACTCGTCCAACACTCTAACCACTAGGCTACCTGTGGTTAGGATGCAGGATGGGCCAAAAAGTACCCAGGTGCATTGCGGTTCACAGTAAATATAAATCAAAACACTATTACTGTAGAAATGTACTGTACAGTGACAAAAATGTACTTCAAAATGAACAGTAATGGCTGACAGTGTAGTTTCATGTTATCACATCACAAAACACATTATTTCACATGTGGAAAATCACATGATTTCACACGACATGTGACATCGTGACATTGGAACACTGTGGCACTTCACGTGATCACGAGTTTCATATGTGCAATTGAAAACCTGGGATTTGAATTTACAACCTCAGGATTAGGGGTACACTGACCTTTCTGCTGCACCACAAAGTCTGTAGCAAGCCCCTACACATTCATTACCTATACTCTTGCACTTAGCAAAAGAGCGCCAACTGCGCTGCTATTTTAGTTATCACTTATTCTGACTATTCCCAAGCGATTGTGAGTTTAAATCCCAGGTAAGAACGTTGAATAGTTATTACTGTAGGAATAAACGCACAAATATATAAGCTGAAAACACTGCTTGTTTAAAGCACTGTGTGTGTGTATCGTAAAGGCTCTTCCTTGCTTGCAGGGCATCACCTGTGCAAAAGGTGAATCCGCTTGTGAAAGGTAATGAGATATCATGTTAAATAAGACAAGTGAAGTGTTCCAAAAAACACGTGACATTATGTGGTTTTTCCTTTAGGGATGCTTGACATTGGAACACTCACTGTGAGTCTGACCTCTGTCTCAGAGAATTTCTTATATCCAATATCTCTTATTCCCCATGCTATACAAAACTGCACTCTCTAAATACTAATTAGATTTACTATGTCTTGTGTAAGTGTGCAGTGGCACTGTCTAGAGGATGGTTGGCCTATAGAAGTCATTGTAGTGTCAACATCACATAACCCAATAAACTCAGCACTGAATCTCTCTACCTCGTCTGTGTGTGCGACATCCTGCCTTTCCTTTGTGTGTGTGTGTGTGTGTGTGTGTGTGTGTGTGTGTGTGTGTGTGTGTGTGTGTGTGTGTGTGTGTGCCTGTGCCTGTGTGTGTGTGCGTGTGTGTGCCTGTGTGTGTGCGCGTGTGCGTGTGTGTGTGTGTGTGTGTGTGTGTGTGTGTGTGTGTGTGTGTGTGCTCACACGCTGACACGCGCACACACACACACACCAGGGACAGCGAGTGGCCACGTGATGTGTGTTATTGTGTCTGTAAAGCTTGGTCCAGTCTAGTAATGTCCTGTCGTTCCGCTGAGTGGATGGGCTCCCGAATAGGTCCATTCTCTTCTGTATCGGTCTATTGCATGCGGTGTGGCTCATTTAAGAAACATATTCTCTCACTCTTTCAATCTCTCTCTCTTTCTATTTCTCTCGCTTTATTTCTCTCTCTATTTCTCTCTCCCTCTCTTTTTCTATCTCTCACTCTCTTTCTATCTCTCTCTTTCTATTTCTCTCGCTTTCTATCTCTCTTTCCCTCTCTCAGTGTATATCTCTCTCTCTCTATCTATCTCTCTATGTCTTACTTTATTTCTTCTGTCTCTGGAGCAGGAAACTATTTTGTCATTCTGAGGTTAAACAAGTCCAGCAGTTTACAAATTCTTTGAAAGAAGATGGCGCCGACAGACAAGGTCGACCTGTTTCTGGCTTCTAGCCAACTTTGCAGCATTTTTTGGGGGGCTATTTCTATTTCTTAAATTATTTGCTCAGAAGGTTTCTTGTATTACAGTTTTTCTCAATTGCTAAAACACAATTTCTGAAACCTTGCTCCATTTCCTGATAACATTTAACACAAAACCTCATCTTCAAGCACTATTTACATAACCTCTGACTCCTCTTGCAAAATGAAACATTCGCCTCAAAACAGTTTTGCCTGTGTTCAAAATCAAACACTGCTCTCAAATCATAAACAAAGTGATCAAAATGATATACACTCTCAAGCAGTCAGTAAACAATACACCGAAAAATAGAAAACACTTTGTTCAAAACATACAATTCTCAGGGAGAAGTACATTTTTAATCTAAAAAAATATTCATATTTTTCCGTCATTGTCTTTTGATGAACGAAAACATGTTCTATCATAGTAGCTCAAAATTGATCAGAAATTACTACTCTGCTTTGCTCTTTGCAATTTTGTTTTCTGTTCTTCCTCCTTGTACCCCTATTTTTACAGTACTGTACCCTGCATCTCACAAACTTGTCTTTTGTCTCTGTGATACTGTAATTCCTGTTCTTTGTTGATATGAACCTGCAACCAGTCAAAATATATTGAGCAGTCAGTACTGTTAATTTATGGAAAGCACAATGTTCAGGGCCATATAATTCATCCATTGTACAGTATACAGCCTACAATGCACTGTACTACAGTATCCATTCTCAGACTTTCTCCTTCCCACCTTCAACAACCTGTTTGCTCTCTGAACTGGCTTATATTGGTTGTGTCTCATCATTTGAAACAGGTTAAATCAATTTTGAGTGGTTGTGTTCAATCAATGACATATGTTCTCTATTTGTATTTGACTGTTGCCACTTGTGTTTACCAGTATGGATGACATGTGCATTAGAGTGCAGAATGTGTTTTGAGAATGAGAATGTGTTTAGAGTTTTGCTGAAAAGTCTAAGTGAGATCTGCAAATTGTGTGTTACCATGTGAAATGGTTTAAGGTGTTGACAACAGACTGCATAATTAGATAAATGAGTCCAGGCAACTGAGAACTTTGTTCAGCCAATGGGTTTTAGGTTTTTAGCAATTGAGAAAAACTGTATTACCTCTGGCCGAAAAAAACTTTTTGCACATTAGATCACAGGTCACTCACCTGAAATTTGAGCAGGCATTTTACTTCCCAGATCTGGATCCAGTTGTGGACACACCTACTCATTCCAAGGTTTTTCTTTATTTGTACTATTTTCTACATTGTAGATAAATAGTGAATACATCAACATTATGAAATAACACATATGGAATTGTGTAGTAACCAAAAAAGTGTATTTTAGATTCATAAAAGTAGAGCCCTTTGCACATTCTCGCACACATCCTCTCAACCAGCTTCATGAGGTACCATCTGGAATGCATTTCAATTAACAGGTATGCCTTGTTAAAAGTTCATTTGTGAAATTTCTTTCCTTCTTAATGTGTTTGAGCCAATCAGTTGTGTTGTGAAAAGGTAGAGGTGGTATACAGAAGATAGACCTATTTGGTAAAAGACCAAGTCCATATTATGGCAAGAACAGCTGAATTAAACAAAGAGAAACGACAGTCCATCATTACTTTAAGGCAAGAAGGTCAGTCAATGTGGAACATTTCAAGAATAATGAAAGTTTCTTGAAGGGCAGTCGCAAAAACCGTCAAGCACAATGATGAAACTGGCTCTCATGAGGATCGCTACAGGAAAGGAAGACCCAGAGTTAACTCTGCTGCAGAGGATACGTTCATTAGAGTTGCCAGCCTCAGATATCGACAATCAACTCCACCTCAGATTGCAGCCCAAATAAATGCTTCACAGAGTTCAAGTAACAGACAGACAACTCAACATCAACTGTTCAGAGGAGACTGAGTGAATCAGGTCTCCATGGTCGAATTGCTGCAAAGAAACCACTACTAACGGACACCGATAAGAAGAAGAGACTTGCTTGGGCCAAGAAACACTAGCAATTGACATTAGACTGGTGGAAATCTGTCCTTTGGTCTCATGAGCACAAATTTGAGATTTTTGGTTTCAACCGGCTTGTCTTTGTGAGACTCAAAGTAGGTGAATAGATGATCTCCACATGTGTGTTTCCCACCGTGAAGCATGGAGAAGGAGGTGTGATGGTGTGGGGTTGCTTTTCTGGTGACACTGTCAGTGGTTTGTTTAGAATTCAAGGCACACCTAACAAGCATGGCTACCACAGCATTCTGCAGTGATGCACCATCCCATCTGGTTTGCGCTTAGTTGTACTATAATTTGTTTTTCAACAGGACAATGACCCAAAACACACCTCCAGGCTGTGTAAGGGCTATTTGAGCAAGAAGGAGAGTGATGGAGTGCTGCATCGGATGACCTAGCCTCTACAATCATCTGACCTCAACCCAATTGAGATGGTTTGTGATGAGTTGGACTGCAGAGTATTGTAGCAGGGAAAGGCGTGCCCTCTTGCGGGACACCTCGACAACATCCGGTGAAATTGCAGAGCGCGAAATTCAAATGACAGTATTATAAATATTTAACTTTCATAAAATCACAAGTGTAATACATCAAAATAAATCTTAACTTCGTGTTAATCCAGCCGCTGTGTCCGATTTCAAAAAGGCTTTATGGCGAAACCATGCAACATTATCTGAGGACAGCGCTCCGCATACAAAACCATTGAAAACATATTTCAACCAGGCAGGTGCGACACAAAAGTCAGAAATAGCGATATAATACAAGCCTTACCTTTGATGATCTTCTTCTGTTGGCACTCCGAAAGGTCCCAGTTACATCACAAATGGTCCTTTTGTTCGATAAAGTCCTTCTTTATATCCATAAAAACTCAGTTTAGCTGCCGCGCTTCAGTCGATTATCCACCGGTTTCCCTCCATCAAAATGCATACAAAATGAAGCCCAAACGTTACTAATAAACTTTTCCAAACAAGTCAAACAACGTTATAATCAAACCTTAGGTACCCTAATACGTAAATAAACAAAACAATTTAAGACGGAGAATCGTTATTGTCTTTACCGGAGAAAAAAAAACAAAGAATGCGCTCTCTTCCACATGCTTGGAAACACTACAGCCAAAATGGGAGCCACCTAGAAATACTACAGTTTCTGGCTCATTTTTCAGAAAACCCGCTTGAAACTCTTTGTAAAGACTGTTGACATCTAGTGGAAGCCCTAGGAACTGCAATCTGGGAGGACTTCAAAATACTGCCCCCTATCCCAATGAAGTTAAATATAGGAAATCTGAGGAAAATGCTACCGAAATTCTATCAACATGCCTCTTGTGCTACACGCACATCACAAACCCTTGATAAATGCTACTCTCGCTTCCGGGATGGCTACAAGGCCCTCCTTTTCCTACCTTTTGGCAAATCAGATCACACCTCAATTCTGATCATCCCCACCTATAGGCAGAAACTTAAATAGGAAGCGCTGTTTTCCTAATGTTCTATTAAAGATGGCAAGGGCAGGCAGGAGCAAAAGTTACATGTGCTAGTTTAGCCAGCTAGTTCAGTACACAACATGCGGGAGCAACACCATGTGCCAGCTAGCAGAAGATGTCCCTAACTAGCAAGCTAGTTATCTAGCTAACAAATAGTGTCGCCCCAGCCTCCCGCCTGCTGTGCTAGCGGGAGGCAGGGGCAACTGATGGAGAGTGTCTTTCACCCCCACCTGTCATCAACTGTTTTCCCACAGTTCTTTTAATGACGGTGAGGGCATGTGTTCAGCAGGTGGGAGTGAAGGACATGGGAGGCATTCAGCCAATGGGGTGCTTGGAAGGTGGGGAGGGGCATTCATGCAGGAACCAATGGGATGTTCAAGGGGGGGCTGGCAGGAATGCCGGAATTGTGGGCTGCAGTTGCACACTATTGAGTTAAGGACCATATCACCTCCACCTTACCTGACAACCTAGACCCACTGTAATTGGGGAGCATGCTGAGCCCCTCCAGTACTCCCTGGTCACCCATGACTGCACAGCCACGCACGTCTCCAACTTAAAATGAAAGTTTGCTGACTAGACAGCGGTAGTAGAACTTACAATGATGAGACATCGTACAGGGAGGATGTGAGAGCCCTAGTGGAGTGATGCCAGAAAAATAATCTCTCCCTCAACGTCAACTAAATCAAAACACTGATTGTGGACTACAGGACACAACAGAGAGAGCATGCCACCATCGACAGGGCTGCAGTGGAGAGGGTCAAAAGCTTCAAGTTCCTGAAATGGTCCCCTCACACAGACAGTGTGATAAAGAAGGCACAGCAGCGCAACTATAACCTCACTAAATCTATACTCTGCCTGTGTTTCACCTCAGATCCTGCTGACCCATTCTCATCTCTCTAGCCTCCAGCCATCTACTTCTCTCCAGGGACAGGCATGGTGGCTGGTTGTACATCAGACCCACCTCGCCTGGTGAATGTCATTTAACCTATGTCTGTGTGTGTACGTGTCACTGGTCCGTGATGAGACCCAGTGTGTGTGTACGTGAGAGAGAGCTTTTGCATGTTACCAAGGTCGGTTCAATACAACAAGCTCTCGGTAAACTCTCGTTTTTTCATCTCTCCCTCCAGCTACTTTCAGTAGAGAGAATGTGAGACGGAGAGGTGGGGATGAAGAAAAGAGGGAGGAAGATGGAGAAATGATGAGGAGATATGATGTTCCTATTAGTTTTCACTGTGAGCCCCAGAGACAGAGGGAGAGAGAAAAGAAAAGGGAGAAAGAGAGAGAGATAGTGAGAGAAAGAGAGAGAGAACAGTAATAGCACTCTGTTCATCTCAAGACGGATGAGAGGAGTCTGAGCCCTATTAGCTGTGTTTGCCCAGAGGCCACACACACCCCTACACACACACATCCTCACACACACACACACCCTCACACCCTCACACACACACACACACACACACACACACACACACACACACACACACACACACACACACACACACACCCCACCCACACACACACACACCCTCACACCCTCACACACACACACACACACACACACACACACACACACACACACACACACACCCTACCCACACACACACACACCCTAACATCCACACACACACCCTAACACCCCCCCACACACACACACACACACACCCCTAAACACACACCCCCACCCCCACACACATCCTAACACACACACCCACACACACCCTCTCACACACAACCCCAAACAGACCATCAAACAGACCACACACACAATATAAAATATAATTTTTGATTATAGCACAAGAACTCAGTTGTATTCTCGGTAATGCCACAGATTCCCCAACATACAATGAACTGATGAAAGGTTCTGAATACAAAGCTCACTTGAACTACAATGCTGTTCGCACGTGAGTGAGTGGTGCTTTAATGTGAGTGTCAGAGATGAAAACGATAGTTTTAATTGGCCCTTTCCTCTGGGCCATCAGAATATTAGACATCTTACAGACGCACGCACACACACACACACACACACACACACACACACACACACACACACACACACACACACACACACACACACACACACACACGCACAACGAAAGAAAGAGCTTTATATGGCTCCTGATACTGGAACAACTGTCAGCTATGGAGTGTGTGTGTGTGTGTGTGTGTGTGTGTGTGTGTGTGTGTGTGTGTGTGTGTGTGCGCGCGTGCGTGCGTACGTATGCACGTACGTGGGTTTGTGTGTGCGTGCAGGTGTTGCTTGGGGGTTGGTACTGTATGAAGTCGTTGAGTAGCGAGGCTATGAATAATTATCTAGAGTAAGTTTCATGTTATCCAGCTAATAGGCTAGTCACAGCGATAGAGACGTCAGTCAGAAGCACACATCGCTAAAGAGGATAGTATCAGAGTTTACACAGCCTCAACCCATCATTACTATTCTTAGAAAGAGTCAGATATATCTTTACATCCTTTTACTGTCAACTCATCTGTTATATAGAGCCTGTACTGCAGGGGTCCACTACCAGATATCAATATTTATTAATGTTGCTAGCAACAGCAGAATAAATCTGTTTTGGACCAGGGATCTGTGGGAAAAGTTAATAGGGTGCTGTACAATATAATGTAATATTATTCATCCGGAATGCATTTTCCCTTAGATGCACAACATGGGCCTGGGAGGCTCAAACTGATATTGGCATCCACAGCATTCCATCAGTTATATATTAGTTTTACTAAATTGTTCTTGTATTCCCTAAAAACATTTAGCAGTTAATTGATGGAGTATTGTGGATACCAACATCCCTGCATTGGAATTCTTTTTTTTAAAGTATATTTATATATATATAGATGTATGTATGTATGTATGTATGTATGTATGTATGTATGTATGTATGTATGTATGTATGTATGGATGGATGGATGGATGGATGGATGGATGGATGGATGGATGGATGGATGGATGGATATAAATATATACATGTATGTATGTTGATTCAAAGTACAATTGTAAGTCAACCATCTGAAATAGGATTGAGAGTTTGCTCAACATTTTGGCATATAGCTGAACCAACATACATGTATGTTCACTTAACTTTTAATTTGATGTTGAGTAAATCATTTGTTCTACCTTATTTGATTATTTCCCAGTGTAAAATGTATTACAATACATATATCACAAGGCCTTTGTTTGAGGGCATAGATACACCCTAACACAATGGTGTAAAACATCATGCCTGCAAGTCACATTATTCTGGCTTGACAGTATGAGGTTAATCAACAATTGGAACCATCACTTGGATATTTTTTACTCTCATGCTGGGTTTTACCTAGCACAGGGGTGTCAAGTTCATCCCATGTAGGTCCCAGTGTCTGCAGATTTTTGTGCTTTGCTTTCAATTAAGACCTAGACAACCAGGTGAGTGGAGTTCTTTACTAATTAGTGACCTTAATTCATGAAACAAGAATAGGGGAAGAGAAAAAAACCCGCAGACACTCGGCCCTCTTTGGAATGAGTTTGAAATGTGAACTAGGAGGTGGGTCTTTTTTCAGAGTAACATTTCCAGTGTTGATTCAGGACTTAAATGGACTCTGTAAGTGTGGAATTAACTCTCCTTGGTGAAAAATAGGGTTGGTGTTAATAACCAGAGCTAAGTGTGAGAGTGCGATTGTGTCAGTTTTACACTGTGGAGAGTAAAACAGTTCCATCAAAACCACGCCCAACATTATCATATTTCCCAGCATGCTCTACTGCAGGTAGATTTTTAGGATTGGTTTTATTAGTTTTGTTCTTGCATATACATTGATTGATTGATTCATCTTATGCTACACAAAGATAAGTAAACTAATCTAATCAGTTACTTAGATGAATTGCACCTGTTACTGATTGTTCCAGTTTAAATTATTTAGATAGTCTCCTTTTTAAATGTTTATAACCCTAACTGTCATTCTAAGTGCAGGTTGTGGGTAAATGAACAATCCTAACTCTAGCTGGATTCCAATAAGAATTACACATGACTTTACAAGCCAGTACAACGTGACTTGCAGGCCTGCCGTGGCCTGTTAACAATGAGTTTCAGGCCACTGTACTAGGTTAAAGCCAGGCCTCATAATAAAGCCTTTTGAGATATTTAATGTATTGCCATAAAGAGTTTAATTTAATAGCATTTGCCTAGGAACTCACACGGTGAAGGCCACAGGACAGACAATTAACTATTTCAACAGCCATGTGTGGTAACTCTACAATTCACTCAGAAAGGTTAGGTATACTGGGAAATATGCTAATTAGGCTTTATACCATACAGTGTTAAAACAAAACCCCAAATTGAGTTACTGTAACACTACAGGTGTTCATTTCCTAACACTGAGAAAGTGTATCAGCGTCGGCACTAAGCAAAGTGTTAATTTAACTTGTTATGGCTGCAATCCCGCTAACGGGATCGATATGACAACTACCAGTGAAAATAGAGGGCGCCAAATTCAAACCACAGAAATCTCATAATTACAATTCCTAAAACATACATGTGTCTTATAAAATGTTAAAGGTAATCTTGTTGTTAATCCCACCAAAAGTGTCCGATTTCAAATATGCGGTTCAGCAAAAGCATTACAAACAATTATGTTAGGTCTCCACCAAACCACAATAAGCACAGCCATTTTCCAGCGAAATATAGCATTCACAAAAAGCAGAAATAGAGATAAAAATTAATCACTAACCTTGAATTATCTTCATCAGATGACACTCATAGGACTTCATGTTACACAAGACATGCATGTTTTGTTTGATAAAGTTCATATTTATATAAAAAAATCTGAGTTTACATTGGCGTATTAGATTCCCTAGTTCCAAAAACATCAAGTGATTTTGCATAGCCACATCGTTTCAACAGAAATTACTCATCATAAATGTAGATGATAATACAAGTTATACACATGGAATTATATATATCCTTCTCCTTAATGCAATCGCTGTGTCAGATTTCAAAAAAAGTTTACGGAAAAAGCAACCCATGCAATAATCTGAGACGGAGCTCAGAACAGTAGCCAAATTAGCCGCCATGTTGGAGTCAACAGAAACCAGAAAATACATGATAAATGTTTCCTTATCTTTGATGAACTTCATCAGAATGCAGTCCTAGGAATCCCAGGTCCACAATAAATGCTTGATTTGTTCGAAAATGTCCGTTATTTATGTCCAGTTAGCTACTTTGGTTAGCGCGTTTGGTAAACAATTCCAAAGTCACAAAGCGCGTCCACTATAATGTGATGAAATGTCAAAAAGTTCCATAACGATGTACTGAATCAATCTTTAGAATGTTGTTTACATATATCTTGAATAACATTCCAACCAGAGAATTAGAATGACTTCAGATGACCGGTGGAACGCAGGTCCTTCCCCTGTGAATGCGCATGATGAAAGCATGGTCAACTCGTGGCAGTTTTGACTATTTCCTGTGTCATTCGACCCCCCTTCACATTAGAGTCATCAGACAAAGTTCTATTGACTGTTGACATCTAGTGGAAGGCGTAGGAAGTGAAAACTCATCCATATCTCGTTGTAAATTCAATGAGAGCTTGGTTGAAAATCTGCCACCTCCAGAAAAAATACAAACAGGAAGTGGAATTCCTCAGGTTTTTGCCTGCAATATGAGTTCTGTTATACCCACAGACATAATTCAAACAGTTTTAGAAACTTCAGTGTTTTCTATCCAATACTAATAATAATATGCATATATTAGCAACTGAGACTGAGGAGCTGGCCGTTTACAATGGGCACCTTTTCATCCAAGCTACTCAATACTGCCCCTGCAGCCATAAAAAGTTAACACTGAAATGTGTGGGCTTGTATAGACAGTGTAACAGTGTTAAATGCAACACCCTCAGTGTTGATTCAACACTGGAGAATTTGCTGTGCAGGCAAACTCTGATTATATCCAGCAATACGAATCGTTAAAATCCCACTCGGCAAAAAGGTTCAGCTTCACAACATTCTCTGGTAATCAGAGGGCTGCGTAGGATAATCAATAATCAACTGTGGGATAGAGACACGCCTGAAGTAACCTGTGTTGAATGTACAGACCTCAGAGAGACGAAACTCTGAGAACATAGATGTAACTTGTGGAATGTTCCTGCTAGCAGACGGAATACTGTGTCATACTGTATTCCGTACCATTCTACTGCATGTGTCTGTAATTGACAGGGAACTACATGAAATGTAGGACAACAGAAATGGAAAAGACAAACAGGGAAACAGACGTTTTCAGAGTGTAATGAAAATGTGATAGAAATCCATGACTAGTTACGGCTTTGAAAGAGAAACACAAGAGAAACATATAAACCATATACCTCCGGGTGAACTACAGACTAAATGGCATGGTGTTTGTGATTATAAAACCAGTGTTTTACAGTTCTGCTAGACATAATGGCCATAGAGTCAACATTGCAGTTAGACATGATGCCTTCTTTCCCTAGAGCACACACAACACACAACACACACACACTAACTAAAACTATAATACTCGTCTTTTGGAACATAAACATCCATCAGCTGTTAGTATTCAAAATGCTGTGTGTGTGTGTGTGTGTGTGTGTGTGTGTGTGTGTGTGTGTGTGTGTGTGTGTGTGTGTGTGTGTGTGTGTGTGTGTGTGTGTGTGTGTGTGTGTGTGTGTGTGTGTGTGGGGGAGGGGGGGTGTTAATGTATGTGTCAGTGTAGTTCAACCAGTAAATTAACTAAATTTTGCAGTAGCTTGGTGGTAGTTGATCTAGTTAGTGTTTTCAGTAGATGCCATGTCGTGGTGTAGCTAACTACTGGAACTACCCTCTACTCTTTTTCTACAAAGAAAGAAAATATGGGTGAAATAGGGAATCATTTCCTTTCTTTTTCGGCATTATTCTGCCTAATTCTCACTGGAAACATCATTTTTGTGTTTAATAGGGTAATTTACACAGTTTGTTAACGTAAGACCCCATTTTCACAGTAGCTTCCCCAACAGTGGTATGTCTGTGATAAAAATTCTGCAGTCGATGAATCCAGACGGTGAAGGTCGTAGTGTCCCTGTCTCCATTGAAGGGGAATAATTTGTCGGTCGGATGGGGGACAACAATGAGATGACTCTTTTAATGGACTGCCACACTGATTTCCTCTGGGGTTAAAAACAAAATGAGCTCTATCCTCACCTCTCTAAATGTAGTCTATGTCTCTTCTCTCCTCTCCTTTCTCTACACAAAAAATAAGGGTTCTAAATAGTACCAGATAGGTTTTTTTTGCTTGTAACCATAGCGGAACCCTTTTTGGGGCTATATATAAAAACATGCTCTTAAGTTCTAAATGGAACCTGTATGATGCTATAGAGCACCCTTTCCTAAGGTTCTATAAAGAACCCTTTCCTAAGGTTCTATAGAGCACCCTTTCCTAAGGTTCTATAGAGCACCCTTTCCTAAGGTTCTATAAAGAACCCTTTCCTAAGGTTCTATAAAGAACCCTTTCCTAAGGTTCTATAGAGCACCCTTTCCTAAGGTTCTATAAAGAACCCTTTCCTAAGGTTCTGTAAAGAACCCTTTCCTAAGGTTCTATAAAGAACCATTAAAACAGGTTACACTGTACATAGCACCAAAACTGGGTTCATCCATGTTTACAACCTTTTGGGGGGCTATATAGTACCCTTTCTATGGTTCTTTATGGAACCTTTATGGAGAATGGTTCTTTAAAAAACCTCTCTCAATCTCAAAGGTTCTTTGTAGAACCATACAGGTTTTCTTTTCCTCTGGTCAGCCATATTATACTGTTTAAATACCATAGGCGGTATTGGTGTGTTAATTGACACGTTTAATTGAGTGAGCTACCTCTGGAACAGCTGGGGGTCCCCGAAGAGACTAATGAAACCACTGACTAATTTAGCCTACCATTGTCAGTTGACACAAGGCCACACATGAATCTTCTAGAGCAGTGGTTCCCAAACTTTTTATAGTCCCATACCCCTTCAACATTCAACCTCCAGCTGCGTACCCCCTCTAGCACCAGGGTCAGAGCACTCTCAAATGTTGTTTTTTGCCATCATTGTAAGCCTGCCATACACACACTATATGATAAATGTATTAATAACTTGTCATGTTCAAAACTGTGCACTCTCCTCAAACAATAGCATGGTATTCTTTCACTGTAATAGCTACTGTAAATCGGACAGTGCATTTAGATTAACAAGAATGAAGCTAGGGGGCACTATTTTCATTTTTGGAAAAATAACGTTCCCAAAGTAAACGGGCTATTTTGTCAGGACCAGATGCTAGAATATGCATATAATTGACAGCTTAGGATAGAAAACACTCTAAAGTTTCCAAAACTGTAAAAATATTGTCTGTGAGTAATAACAGAACTGGTATTGCAGGCGAAAGTCTGAGAAAAATCCAATCAGGAAGTGACTCTTATTTAGAAAGCTCTGCGTTCCTATGCGTCCCTATTGAGCAGTGAATGGGATATCAACCAGATTCCTTTTTCTATGGCTTCCCTAATGTGTCTAGTGTCACAATACATAGTTTCAGGCTTTTATTTTGAAAAATGAGCCTGAACGACAACATTGCGTCAGTGGTCAGCTGGAGTCTCTCAGAGTGATTTGTGCATAATAGACTAATGCGGCCATTGTTTCTCTCTTTCCTACTAAGGAGCCACCTGTCCCGGTTGATATATTATCGAATAGATATTTGAAAAACACCTTGAGGATTGATTATAAAAAACGTTTGCCATGTTTCTGTCAATATTATGGATCTAATTTGGAATATTTTTCGGCATTGTCGTGACCGCAGTTTCCAGTGGATTTCTCAACCAAACGTGAAGTACAAACGGAGGTATTTCGGCTATAAAAATAATCTTTATGGGACAAAATTAACATTTGCTGTGTAACTGGGAGTCTCGTGAGTGAAAACATCCGAAGCTCATCAAAGGTAAACTATTTAATTTGATTGCTTTTCTGATTTTCGTGACCAAGCTGCCTGCTGCTAGCTAGGCATAATGCTATGCTTGGCTATCGATAAACTTACACAAATGCTTGTCTTGCTTTGGCTGTAAAGCATAATTTCAAAATTTCAAAAAACAAAAGGCTAAGCTGTGTTTCAATATATTTCACTTGTGATTTCATGAATATGAATATTTTCTAGTAATATTTTTTGTCCGTTGCGTTATGCTAATTAGTGTCAGTTGATGAAAATTCTCCCGGATCCGGGATGGGTAGTTCCAAGAGGTAAATCTTTCTGCCAATATCTGATATGTCTATGTCCTGGGAATTGTTCCTGTTACTTACAACCTCATGCTAATCACATTAGCCTACGTTAGCTCAACCGTCCCGTGGAAGGGACACCAATCCCAAATAAGTTTTAAATATAAGAATGAGTGTAAGTTTTTTTCACAACCCGGCTCATGGGAAGTAGGACCAGGGCACAAATAATAACATAATGATAATTTATAATTTTGCTCTTTATTTAACCATATTACATATAAAACCTTTTTTGTTCATTGAAAATTGTGAATAACTTATCACAGGTTCATGAGAAGAGTATGCTTGAAAGGATGCACATAACTCTGCAATGTTGGGTTGTATTGGAGTCTCAATCTTAAATAATTTCCCACACACAGTCTGTGCTAGTATTTAGTTTTTATTCTGGTTGAGGGCCTGAAAATCCACTTTCACATAGGTATGTGGTTGCAAAGGGCATCAGTGGCTTAACAGCACGATTTGCCAAGGCAGGATATTCTGAACACAGCCCGATCCAGAAATCTGTCAGTGGCTTCTGATTAAATTCAATTTTCACAGAACCGCTTGTCGAAATTTCGATGAGGCTATTGTAATATTTGTGTTGTGGAGAAATGACCAGGCAGGAGACGGGAGTACAGTTAGTTTTCGTTTAGTCAAAAACCCCTCGAGCTCTACAGTTCCCGGCATTCCAGTGCGCATGTGCATTTCCTATTAGGTGTAGTAACGTAACACTGCCGTAATGCATTACTGCTTAGTAACAGCACAGTAACTAATATAAACAGATGTAGATCCCAGATACTACAGCTATCTTGTTCAGATATCGGTAAGTGGACTGGAGGCAGGTCATGAAAGGGATAACGAATCCAATTCTTTGTGTCATTCATTGTGGACCCAACTCACTCAGGTGCTTCACTATGTAACATTTGACATTGTCTGTAAGCTTGAGTTAATTTGCACACAAACAATCATACAATGATAGAAAGACCTGTCCTTGTTAATATAGACAGAGAAGAGCTCCAACCTCACGATATTCGTGACCTCTTGAAACTAGGGGGCTACTATTTTTATGTTTGGAAAAATAACGTTCCCAAAGTAAACGGCCTATTTCTCAGGACCAGATGCTAGAATATGCATATAATTGACAGATTAGGATAAAAAACGCTCTAAAGTTTCCATAACTGTCAAAATATTGTATGTGAGTATAACAGAACTGATATTGCAGGCGACCCTGAGGAAAATCCAATCAGGAAGTGCCTCTTATTTTGAAACCCTTCTGTTCCTATGCATGCCTATCCTCCATTTAAAGGGATATCAAGCAGATTCCTTTTTCTCCGGCTTCCTTAAGGTGTCAACAGTCTTTAGACATAGTTTCAGGCTTTTATTTTGAAAAATGAGCGTGAAAGATCACATTGCGTAAGTGGATAGGTGGGGGCTCTCAGAGTGAGTTTTTGCGCTACAGAGAAAAGCCGCCATTGTTCCTCCCGCTGTTATTGAAAAACCTACACACTCGGTTGATATATTATCGAATATATATTTTAAAAACTACCTGAGGAATGATTATAAAAAACGTTTGACATGTTTCTGTGGACATTATGAAGACTATTTTGAATTTCTGTCTGCGTTGTCGTGACCGCTCTTTCCTGTGGATTTCTGAACATAACGCGACAAACAAACGGAGGTATTTTGGGTATAAAAATAATCTTTATGGAACAAAATTAACATTTGTTGTGTAACTGAGAGTCTCGTGAGTGAAAACATCCGAAGATCATCAAAGATAAGCGGTTAATTTGATTGCTTTTCTGATATTCGTGACCAAGCTGCCTGATGCTAAGTGTACATAATGCTTGGATTGCTTTCGCTGTAAAGCATATTTTTCAAATCCGAGACGACAGGTGGATTAACAAAAGGCTAAGCTGTGTTTTGCAATATTGCACTTGGGATTTCATGAATATGAATATTTTTTAGTAATATTATTTGACTGTTGTGCTATGCTATTCAGCAGTTGCTGACAAAAATGATCACAGCGACAGAGATGGGTAGCGTCAAGAAGTTAATCATAGCCTCAATTTTATCCCGCACATTGAATGTAGTTACAGAGAGTCCCCGTAATCCTAAAGTCAGATCATTCATGCTAGAAAAAACAGCACCCAGATAGGCCAGTCTTGTGAGATACTCGTCATCACGCAAGAGGTCAGACAAGTGAAAATTATGGTCAGTAAAGAAAACTTTTTGCTAAATTTTTTTTAAATGCAATACTTTGCCACTTGATAATCAGCGCACTTCTGTATGTTGTAAAAGCGTTACATGGTCGCTGCCCAAATCATTGCATAGCAGAGAAAATACATGAGATCAGTGACCTTGCTTTAAAACAAAGTTAACCATTTTCACTGTAATTTCCAAAACGTCTTTCAAGCTGTCAGGCATTCCCTTGGCAGCAAGAGCCTCTCAGTGGATGCTGCAGTATAACCAACTGGCATCAGGAGCAACTGCTTGCACACGCGTTACCACTCCACCATGTCTCCCTGTCATGGCTTTTGCGCCATCAGTACAGGTACCAACACATCTTGACCACCAAAGTCAATTTGATGTCACAAATCTGTCCAGTGCTTATTCTCTCCTTTTGTACTGGTTTCCAGAAGAGGATGTCTTCCTTAATTGACCCCGCATAAGCGCAACGGACATATACCAGGAGCTGTGCCAGGCCCGCCACGTCTGTTGACTCATCCAGCTGTAACGCATAGAATTCACTGGCTTCTATGCGAAGCAGAAATGGTTTCAAAACATCTCCTGCCATGTCACTGATGTGTTGTGAAACAGTGTTGTTTGATGGAGGATTGTCTGTATAGTTTTTTGGGCCTTTTCCCCCAGCATTGTCCCAGCCGTATCTACGGCAGTAGGAAGAATTAAGTCTCCACAATAGTATGGGTCTTGCCTATCCTAGCCACTCGGTAGCTCACCATATAAGACACTTCTAGCCCCTTTTTTATTAATGGTATTTGTTGCTTTTATACATGTCTACTCATCTTTATCATCTTTAAGTCATCTTTATTCTCGCTCAAAAAACTCCTGTCGCCTATTTTTCTAATTGGCATGTTTTGTTTCTAAATGTCTGCGCAAGAGTGAAGGTTTCATCGAGTTGTGAGACTTTTTCACATATAACACACTGTGGCTGAGGAAAGGCACTACTCCCAATTTAAGTGGTTCTCATCATATTTGCGCCTCTTCGATGGTCCAATGTCCCTGTCTGTTGTTCGGCGCTTTGCCAGGTAAGGGGGCAGTAGCTCTTCGGGTGCATCAGACTCACAACTGTCAGTGTCCATGCTAGATGGACTAACAACAAATGTAGAATTACTGATGCTAGCAGTGCTCATGGAAGCAGAACAACTTGTGTCGTCGACAGGTTCAGGTATAGTGCAGCAGTGCTACCAGTAGAGCTGGTATGTGTCTCTATGGACGCGGGCCCTACTAAAGGACCTTTTGAAAATTTGAGGAAAAACATGTATATATATATTATTTTAAATGTTTATCACATTTTTAGTTGGCATACCCCCGACGGCATTGCACGTACCCCTGGGGGAAATACCTGTTCTAGAGGATGCAGCCACTGGCCATAGTCATACATGATACAGTAGATAAGGCCATACCAACAACATATTAGCTAAACTGGAATGACACTCTCACTCATGGTTGCACATAAAGAGCTGCGCACAAACCACGCTCCAAATATTCCAATGAGCCGTCGCCCCTAAGTTTGAATAATTACTAAAAGAGCAAGGAACCCTTTTGTGAACTCTAAAGAAGCATTGAAGAGCTCAAAGGGTTCTTTGAGTCTTTATTGTTCCACATAGAACCATCACCGTTCCCAAAGAACCCATCAGGAAGCATCAGGAAGCCTCATTTTGTGTGTATCTCAGAATCGTACCTCTCATCCCCATTTTGTCATTTAGAAAAACTAGTGAGGAACAGGGTCAATATCATTACTGTAACCTGGAACATGGTCAATATCACTACTGTAACCTGGAACAGGGTCTATATCACTACTGTAACCTGGAACAGTGTCAATATCATTACTGTAACCTGAAACAGGGTCAATATCACTACTGTAACAAGGAACAGGGTCAATATCACTACTGGAACCTGGAACAGGGTCAATATCATTACTATAACCTGGAACGTGCAGTACCAAAGAGCCCTTACTGCTGCTCGATCATCCTATTTTTCTAACTTAATTGAGGAAAATAAGAACAATCCGAAATTCCTTTTTGATACTGTCGCAAAGCTAACTAAAAAGCAGCATTCCCCAAGAGAGGATGACTTTCACTTTAGCAGTGATAAATTCATGAACTTCTTTGAGGAAAAGATTATGATTATTAGAAAGCAAATTACGGACTCTTCTTTAAACCTGCGTATTCCTCCAAACCTCAGTTGTCCTGAGTCTGCACAACTCTGCCAGGACCTAGGATCAAGAGAGACGCTCAAGTGTTTTAGTACTATATCTCTTGACACAATGATGAAAATAATCATGGCCTCTAAACCTTCAAGCTGCATACTGGACCCTATTCCAACTAAACTACTGAAAGAGCTGCTTCCTGTGCTTGGCCCTCCTATGTTGAACATAATAAACGGCTCTCTATCCACTGGATGTGTACCAAACTCACTAAAAGTGGCAGTAATAAAGCCTCTCTTGAAAAAGCCAAACCTTGACCCAGAAAATATAAAAACTATCGGCCTATATCGAATCTTCCATTCCTCTCAAAGATTTTAGAGAAGGCTGTTGCTCAGCAACTCACTGCCTTCCTGAAGACAAACAATGTATACGAAATGCTTCAGTCTGGTTTTAGACCCCATCATAGCACTGAGACGGCACTTGTGAAGGTGGTAAATGACATTTTAATGGCATCGGACCGAGGCTCTGCATCTGTCCTCGTGCTCCTAGACCTTAGTGCCGCTTTTGATACCATCGATCACCACATTCTTTTGGAGAGATTGGAAACCCAAATTGGTCTACACGGACAAGTTCTGGCCTGGTTTAGATCTTATCTGTCGGAAAGATATCAGTTTGTCTCTGTGAATGGTTTGTCCTCTGACAAATCAACTGTAAATTTCGGTGTTCCTCAAGGTTCCGTTTTAGGACCACTATTGTTCTCACTATATATTTTACCTCTTGGGGATGTTATTCAAAAACATAATGTAAACTTTCACTGCTATGCGGATGACACACAGCTGTACATTTCAATGAAACATGGTGAAGCCCCAAAATTGCCCTCGCTAGAAGCATGTGTTTCAGACATAAGGAAGTGGATGGCTGCAAACTTTCTACTATTAAACTCGGACAAAACAGAGATGCTTGTTCTAGGTCCCAAGAAACAAAGAGATATTCTGTTGAATCTGACAATTAATCTTAATGGTTGTACAGTCGTCTCAAATAAAACTGTGAAGGACCTCGGCGTTACTCTGGACCCTGATCTCTCTTTTGAAGAACATATCAAGACCATTTCAAGGACATCTTTTTTCCATCTACGTAACATTGCAAAAATCAGAAACTTTCTGTCCAAAAATGATGCAGAAAAATTAATCCATGCTTTTGTCACTTCTAGGTTAGACTACTGCAATGCTCTATTTTCCGGCTACCCGGATAAAGCACTAAATAAACTTCAGTTAGTGCTAAATACGGCTGCTAGAATCCTGACTAGAACCAAAAAATTTGATCATATTACTCCAGTGCTAGCCTCTCTACACTGGCTTCCTGTCAAAGCAAGGGCTGATTTCAAGGTTTTACTGCTAACCTACAAAGCATTACATGGGCTTGCTCCTACCTATCTCTCTGATTTGGTCCTGCCGTACATACCTACACGTACGCTACGGTCACAAGATGCAACCTCCTAATTGTCCCTAGAATTTCTAAGCAAACAGCTGGAGGCAGGGCTTTCTCCTATAGAGCTCCATTTTTATGGAACGGTCTGCCTACCCATGTCAGAGACGCAAACTCGGTCTCAACCTTTAAGTCTTTACTGAAGACTCATCTCTTCAGTGGGTCATATGATTGAGTGTAGTCTGGCCCAGGAGTGGGAAGGTGAACGGAAAGGCTCTGGAGCAACGAACCGCCCTTGCTGTCTCTGCCTGGCCGGTTCCCCTCTTTCCACTGGGATTCTCTGCCTCTAACCCTATTACAGGGGCTGGGTCACTGGCTTGCTGGGGCTCTCTCATGCCGTCCCTGGAGGGGGTGCGTCACCTGAGTGGGTTGATTCACTGTTGTGGTCATCCTGTCTGGGTTGGCGCCCCCTTGGGTTGTGCCGTGGCGGAGATCTTTGTGGGCTATACTCAGCCTTGTCTCAGGATGGTAAGTTGGTGGTTGAAGATATCCCTCTAGTGGTGTGGGGGCTGTGCTTTGGCAAAGTGGGTGGGGTTATATCCTTCCTGTTTGGCCCTGTCCGGGGTGACCTCGGATGGGGCCACAGTGTCTCCTGACCCCTCCTGTCTCAGCCTCCAGTATTTATGCTGCAGTAGTTTATGTGTCGGGGGCTGGGGTCAGTTTGTTATATCTGGAGTACTTCTCCTGTCCTATTCGGTGTCCTGTGTGAATCTAAGTGTGCGTTCTCTAATTCTCTCCTTCTCTCTTTCTTTCTCTCTCTCGGAGGACCTGAGCCCTAGGACCTGAGCTCCAGGACTACCTGACATGATGACTCCTTGCTGTCCCCAGTCCACCTGGCCATGCTGCTGTTCCAGTTTCAACTGACCTGAGCCCTAGGACCATGCCCCAGGACTACCTGACATGATGACTCCTTGCTGTCCCCAGTCCACCTGGCCATGCTGCTGCTCCAGTTTCAACTTCCACCTGACTGTGCTGCTGCTCCAGTTCAACTGTTCTGCCTTATTATTATTCGACCATGCTGGTCATTTATGAACATTTGAACATCTTGGCCATGTTCTGTTATAATCTCCACCCGGCACAGCCAGAAGAGGACTGGCCACCCCACATAGCCTGGTTCCTCTCTAGGTTTCTTCCTAGGTTTTGGCCTTTCTAGGGAGTTTTTCCTAGCCACCGTGCTTCTACACCTGCATTGCTTGCTGTTTGGGGTTTTAGGCTGGGTTTCTGTACAGCACTTTGAGATATCAGCTGATGTACGAAGGGCTATATAAATAAATTTGATTTGATTTTGATTTTGATTTGAACAGGGTCAATATAATTACTGTAACCTGAAACAGAGTCAATATCACTACTGTAACCTGGAACAGGGCCAATATCATTACTGTAATCTGGAACAGGGTCAATATCATTAATGTAACCTGGAACAGGGTCAATATCACCACTGTAACCTGAAACAGGGTCACTATCATTATTGTAACCTGGAACAGGGTCGATATCATTACTGTAACCTGAAACAGGGCCAATATCATTACTGTAACCTGAAACAGGGTCAATATCACTACTATAACCTGGAACAGGGTCAATATCATTACTGTAACCTGGAACAGGGTCAATATCATTAATGTAATCTGGAACAGGGTCAATATCATTACTGTAACTTGGAACAGGGTCAATAACACTCATCTAACCTGGAACAAGGTCAATATCACTCATCTAACCTGGAACAGGGTCAATATCATTACTGTAACCTGGAACAGCGTCAATATGCAAACTTATGACTGGTACTATATATATATATATATACAGTGGGGCAAAAAAGGATTTAATCAGCCACCAATTGTGCAAGTTCTCCCACTTAAAAAAGATGAGAGAGGCCTGTAATTTTCATCATAGGTACACTTCAACTATGACAGACAAAATGAGAAAAAATATCCAGAAAATCACATTGTAGGATTTTTAATGAATTTATTTGCAAATTATGGTTTGCAATGGACAAACTTTTACAGATGGACAAACTTTTACAGATACACAATCGAGAGCATCCTGTCGGGCTGTATCACAGCCTGGTACGGCAGCTGCTCCGCCCTTAACCGCAAGGCTCTCCAGAGGGTGGTGCGGTCTGCACAACGCATCACCGGGGGCAAACTACCTGCCCTCCAGGACACCCATAGCACTCGATGTCACAGGAAGGCCAAAAAGATCATCAAGGACAACAACCACCCGAGCCACTGCCTCTTTACACCGCTATCATCCAGAAGGCGAGGTCAGCACAGGTGCATCAAAGCTTGGACCGAGAGACTGAAAAACAGCTTCTATTTCAAGGCCATCAGACTGCTAAACAGCAATCACTAACTCAGAGAGGCTGCTGCCTACATTGAGACGCAATCACTGCCACTTTAATTAATGGATCACTAGTCACTTTAAACAATGCCACTTTAAATAATGCCACTGTAATAACGTTTACATATCTTACATTACTCAAATCACAGGAGTATACTGTTTTTTTTACCATCTATTGCACCTTGCCTATGCCGCTCGGTCATCACTCATCCATGTATTTAGATTTGCAACTCCTATTGGAATCCAGCCAGAGTTAAAAAATACAAAAGATTTCATTTGTATTCACCCGCAACCTGCATTCATAATGACTGCCAGGGTTAAGAACAGTGTGAGGAGACGACCTGTATTCACTCACAACCTCATTCATAATGACTACCAGGGTTCAGAACAGTGTGAGGAGACGACCTGAACCATTTAAACTGGAACAACCATTCCAGTAATGGGTGCAATAAATCTAACTAACAGATTGGATTTGTTTAGAAAAATGTATGTTATTTATCTTTGTGTAACATAAGATTAATCAATCAATCACTCAATGTAGGGATGAGGTCAGAGACCTGGTAGTGTGATGCCAGGACAACAACCTCTCTCCCAACATCAGCAAGACAAAGGAGATGATCGTGGACTACAGGAAATGAAGGGCCGAACACGCCATCATTCATCTTGGCGGGGCTATAGTGGAGCAGATTGAGAGCTTCAAGCTCCTCTGCGTCCACATCACTAAGGACCCCACACACTCACACATACTACACTGACACTCCAACACACACACACACACACACACACACTACATATGCTCACACACACAAAACACACACTCAGATGCATATTGACTCCACACACACACACGCTCACTCACACATTCACACTTTTTACATAAGCTGCTGCTACTCTGTTTATTATCTATCCTGATTGCCTAGTCACTTTTACCCCTACTTGTACATACTGCATTACCTTAATTACCTCAACTATCTCGTATCCCTTGATTCGGTGCTGGTACTCACTCCTTGTATAAAGCCTCGTTATTATTTTATTGTGTTACTATTTCCTTTTTTATTTAGCTAATATTTTTCTAACTTTTTATCTCTGCATTTCTAGGAATGGGCTCGTAAGTAGGCATTTCACAGTCAAGTCTACACGTGTTGTATTTGGCACAGTGGAAATTTGGCATATGTGATCAATAACATTTTAAATGAAAGGTCCTGAATAGTAGTGGCTAACTACCTAGAAGTTTGAAAAGACAGGCTGAGTGACTGGGGAGTTTATATTCATGAGCTTTGACTGACAGCTTTTTTTCTAGCAATGTGGATACTGTGAGCAGCATTGCAGTAAAATCCACTCACGCAAATTTTTTGAAACACAAAACCTTGAAATTGTAACATTAAAAAAACATAAACATTTTTTTTTTTACACACATCTCCCTTTCTTGCGAAGCGGTTTACAGCAAAAATCTGTTGACTTGACATTGGCGTTTGAGTTTTGAACTTCCCCCCATTTTGTTCCATGCTGAATGAAGACCTAGCTGGCCAGTAACTAGCTAACACCAGACACAGATGAAGACCTAGCTGGCCAGTAACTAGCTAACACCAGACACAGATGAAGACCTAGCTGGACAGTAACTAGCTAACACCAGACACAGATGAAGACCTAGCTGGCCAGTAACTAGCTAACACCAGACACAGATGAAGACCTAGCTGGACAGTAACTAGCTAACACCAGACACAGATGAAGACCTAGCTGGCCAGTAACTAGCTAACACCAGACACAGATGAAGACCTAGCTGGCCAGTAACTAGCTAACACCAGACACAGATGAAGACCTAGCTGGCCAGTAACTAGCTAACACCAGACACAGATGAAGACCTAGCTGGCCAGTAACTAGCTAACACCAGACACAGATGAAGACCTAGCTGGCCAGTAACTAGCTAACACCAGACACAGATGAAGACCTAGCTGGACAGTAACTAGCTAACACCAGACACAGATGAAGACCTAGCTGGCCAGTAACTAGCTAACACCAGACACAGATGAAGACCCAGCTAGACAGTAACTAGCTAACACCAGACACAGATGAAAAGAAAACATATATGTTTTTTTGCAATATATTAATAGGGTAAACTTGTAATTATATTTTCTGACACCCTACAGTCAAATTTTCTCACCAGTAGAGTAGCTATCTAGCTATATAAACCACGTCCCTCTGCAAACACGCTTTCTCTGATGTTGGTTACAAGACGGTACTTATTTAAATTAGATAAGAGAATATCATGCTACCATTGGTGTATTAAACTAAGAGTTAAGATGATGTTCAGTTTTGAGTCAGTACCACGTTTGATTTAAAAACACCTTGGGTTTTACAGTGTGTGTCTAGTCTGTGTCTGTGTGTCTGACAGTGTTGATGATGTAAGGCCTGTGTACACACCAATGTATAGAGAACCACAACGCTGCCTGTGGCACGCTCACATTGCTCCCCAAAAAACCCATCCAGGAACCATTCAGAAACTGGAGCACCTTGGAATTGAATCCCCTGGCCTAATAAGCTGGTGACAGTATAGAAGTGATGACAAATCATACCGCCACCTCTCTGGATGGAAAAGATCATATCGTGCCTAATATGCAGAGCAACGTAATCATTTTTCCTCATCTAAATCTTTTAGGGTTTCTTTGTGAAAGAGAAAATGGCATCTTTGTTTTCTACCACTCTACACACGATTCATGAGATAAATGCCTGTCTCCGTCCTGCTGGCATAACAAAATCTGCTTTGATTTCTACAGAATAGAGGTCCCTTTTTGTTTTCAAATCAGATATATTCTGACTAGTTAAGGTTTTCCCGCTGTCTTAGTTTGATGTTGTCTAAAGAAATACACCTAAAACTTTTGTGATTTCAGATCAACTTTATTTTTCCACCAGGTGGGAATTAATTTGGTCATTTGTTTAAAAAGAGGATACATAAAAACACAGAATAATATGCAATAAAATGTATTTGAAAATGCAATAGTCTACAGATTGACTGTGAAAGTGCAATATGCTGTACACTCAAGGGACCAATAGACCAGGGTTCACCAACTGGCCGGTGGTTTTATTTTACATTTGTTCCCAACTATAATAGACATGTGATCGTATATATGAATGTAATCAAGGTTTGAAATTATTGTTTTATTCAAATCTTGTATCTGGTTGGCCATCTTGCGGTCAATTTGCAATCCACAAATTAGAGAACAATTGGCCCGTGGCTGAATCTAGTTGATGATCCCTGCAATAGACTATGCATTGTACAGCCTAATGGCCATTGGTATAACAGAGTCCCCCATAATTAGCTGTTCTCATTTTCTTTTGAATAAATCTCTTTCGCCTTGTCCGGCTGCTGCAGTGATTGAGTTTTGAGTGAAGGGGGTGGGTGCTGTTTTAGGGGAATACATTTTGTGTACAGGTTGGAGGCTGATTCTTGGTCTATGCCATTTATCCTTCCCATCGTCTTGATCAAGCGCTGAAGCTTGACTTTGTCTTGCGCTCCCATGTTTCCAAACATGCAAATCAGACCAAAGGTCAGCACATAGATAAGTAGAACATTCGTTGAATATGGCGATCAACATTAAAATGGTTCAGTTTGTGTTAAAGAACATTTTCTCTGCAGCAGTTTCTTTGTCTTTGCAAGGGCACAGTCATTGCAATAAAACTTCAGTTTTATTTTCTATTTCGATTCCCAGGTATTTACAGAAAGTATTCCTTGACAGAAAGACACCTTGACTCTTTCCACATTTTGTTACATTGCAGCCTTATTATAAATGTGATTACATCGTTTTTCCCCCTCATCAATCTGCACACAATACTCCATAAACCCCAAAAACAGGTTTTTAGACATTTTTGCAAAGAAAATAAAAAATAAATGAAATACCACATTCACATAAAGTACCAGTCAAAAGTGTGGACACACCTACTCATTCAAGGTGTTTTCTTTATTTTTACTATTTTCTACATTGGTGAATAATAGTGAAGACATCAACACTATGATATAACACATATGGAATCATGTAGAAACCAAAAAAGTGTTACATATCCAAATATGTTTTATATTTCAGATTCTTCAAAGTAGCCACCCTTTGCCTTGATGACAGCTTTGCAATCTCTTGGCATTCTCTCAACCAGCTTCATGAGGTAGTTACGTGGAATGCATTTCAATTAACAGGTGTGCCTTGTTAAAAGTACATTTGTGGAATTTCTTTCCTTCTTAATGCTTTTGAGCCAATCAGTTGTGTTGTGACAAGGTAGAGGTGGTATACAGAAGATAGCCCTATTTGGTAAAAGACTGAGTCCATATTATGGCAAAAACAGCTGAATTAAACAAAGAGAAACAACAGTCCATCATTACTTTAAGACATGAAGGTCAGTCAATGTGGAACATTTCAACAACTTTGAAAGTTTCTTCAAGTGCAGTCACAAAAACCATCAAGCGCTATGATTGAACTGAATCGCATGAGGACCGCCACAGGAAAGGAAGACCCAGAGTTACCTCTGCTGCAGAGGATAAGTTCATTAGAGTTACCAGCCCAAATAAATGCTTCACAGAGTTCAAGTTACAACAAATGTGAGATTTTTGGTTTCAACCTGTGTGTCTTTAGGAGACGCAGAGTAGGTGAACATGATATCTGCATGTGTGGTTCCCACCATGAAGCATGGAGGAAGAGGTTTGATGGTGTGGGGGTGCTTTGCTGGTGACACTATCAGTGATGTATTTACAATTCAAGGAACACTTGACCAGCATGGCTACCACAGCATTCTGCAGCAATGCGCCATCCCATCAGGTTTGCACTTAGTGGGACTTTAATTTGTTTTTCCACGGGACAATGACCCAACACACCTTCAGGCTGTATAAGGGCTATTTGACCAAGAAACAGAGTGATGGAGTGCTGAATCAGATGACCTGGCCTCCACAATCACCCGACCTCATTCCAATTGAGATGGTTTGTGATGAGTGGCCAGCAGAGTGAAGGAAAAGCATTCAACAAGTGCTCAGCATATGTGGGAACTCCTTCAAGATAGTTGGAAAAGCATTCCAGGTGAAGCTGGTTGAGAGAATGCCAAGAGAGTGCAAAGCTGTCATCAAGGAAAAGGGTGGCTACTTTGAAGAATCTAAAATCTAATTTGTTTAACACATTTTTGGTTACTACATCATTCCATTTCTGTTATAGTTTTTCTTTTATTTCTTTTATAGTTTTGAAGTTTTCACTATTATTCTACAATGTAGAAAATAGAAAGAACACAGAAAAACCCTTGAATGAGTAGGTGTGTCCAAACTTTTGACTGGTACTGTAAATATTCAGATCCTTTACTCAGTACTTTGTTGAAGCACCTTACAGCCTCGAGTCTTCTTGGATATCACGCTAAAAGCTTGGCACATCTGTATTTGGGGAGTTTCTCCCATTCTTCTCTGCAGATCCTCTCAACCTCTATCAGGTTGGATGGGGAGCTTCACTGCACAGCTTTTTTCAGGTCTCTCCAGCTCTCCAGAGATGTTCAATCAGGTTCAAGTCCAGGCTCTGGCTGGGCCACTCAAGGACATTCAGAGACTTGTCCCGAAGCTACTCCTACATTCTCTTGACTGAGTGCTTAAGGTCGTTGTCCTGTTGGAAGGTGAACCTTTGCCTCAGTCTGAGGTCCTGAGTGCTTTGGAGAAGGTTTTCATCAAGGATCTTTCTGCTCCATTCATCTTTCCCTCGATCCTGACTAGTCTCCCAGTCACTGCCACTGAAAAACATCCGCACAGCATGATGCTGCCAACACCATCACTGTAGGAATGGTGACAGGTTTCCTCCAGACCTGATGCTTATCATTCAGGCCAAAGAATTCAATCTTGGTTTCATTAGACCAGAGAATCCTCATGGTCTGAGAGGCCTTTTAATTGCCTTTTGGCATACTCCAAGCGGGCTGTCATGTGCCTTTTCTTGATGAGTTTCTTCCGCCTGGCCACTCTACCATTAAGGCCTGATTGGTGGAGTGCTGCAGAGATGGTTGTCCTTCTGAAAGGTTCTCACATCTCCACAGAGGAACTACGAAGCTCTGTCAGAGTGACCATCAGGTTCTTGGTCACATCCCTGACCAAGACCCTTCTCCCCCGATTGCTCAGTTTGGCCGGACGGCCCCTTCTAGGAAGAGTCTTTGTGGTTCCAAACTTCTTCCATTTAAGAATGATGGAGGTCACTGTGTTCTTGGGGACCTTCAATGCTGAAGAAATGTTTTGTTACCCTTCCCCAGATCTGTGCCTCGACACAATCCTGTCTCGGAACTACGGATAATTCCTTCAACCTCATGGCTTGGTTTTTGCTCTGACCTCCACTGTCAACTGTGGGACTTTATATAGACAGGTGTGTGCCTTTCCAAATCTTGTCAAATCAATTGAATTTACCACAGGTGGACTCCAATCAAGTTGTAGAAACATCTCAAGGATGATCAATGGAAACAGGATGCACCGGAGCTCGTTTTCGAGTCTCTTAGCAAAGGGTCTGAATACTTATTTTTATTTATTTTTATTTAACCTTTATTTAACAAGGCAAGTCAGTTAATTAAGAACAAATTATTGTTTACAATGACGGCCTACCCGACAAAACCCAGACAACACTGGCCCAATTGTGCACTACCCTATGGGACTCCCAATCACAGCCAGATGTGATTCAGCCTGGATTCAAACCAGGGACTGTAGTGTCACCTCTTGCACTGAGATGCAGTGGCTTAGACCACTGCGCTGTAACGTAACCAAATTTTGAAAAAGGGAAGGTTTCCGAATGCACTGTATATGAGGTCACTCTATCGACTGATTCCCCATAGATTTTGGGGGGATTGTGAGGTTTTATTCCTTCTAAAAATCACTTTCCATCTCTTTTGTGTTCTTACCATTCATTTCAAGAGAGTTAATTGTGCACCACTGGATGGAGGAAACCCTCAACAGCAGTGTCATCTACATATTGAAATAATTTGTGGGCTGGGTCAGAGGCTTGACAATTGTTAGTATACAGTGTGTACAGGATTGGTGAAAGCACGCAACCTTGAGAGGCTCCCATATTCATCGTTCTAGATGTGAAGATGGTGGAGTTAATCTTCACTTGATGGGTATCATTCACAAGGAAACTGTTGATCCACTTAATCAGTAGAGTGTTGACACCCAAATTCACCAACTTGACAACAAGTAGGTGGGGTTGGATGTTATTTAATTCCAGTTTTCCTCAATCAGGCTCTGACAGAGTTTGCAGTGAGTCTGCTCGCCAGTTGGTTCTGTGTTTCTTTGCCATCAGACCAGTCAGAGAACAACCTTTATGACTGATGTCTAGTGTGAAATATGTTTATTGCTCAAATGATTTTATTTCACTTCTGTCCATTTCAGTCAGTGAACACAATTCGATCAGAATCTTGGAATCTTTACCTCGGAACACGGAAGGCATTTCAGCTCCTGTGATGGCTGGGATGATTGTGGGCACCAAGCCCGGAATCTTGGCATTGCCAAGGTAATTAACGCTCCTTCTGGCAAAACCAATTACGCCTTCTGATCTAGAGAGTGACTCAGCAATGACATGAGTGACACACAACTAGTTAAAAGAGTCGCACACCAAACACAAACACTTTTCTCAGATGCAGGTTACAAAAGATTTCATATGAAAGGAATAGAAATACCAAATATCAGTCAACATGTTGTAAAAGACTACTAGAATTGAACTACAACCATAGATTGATAATCAAATATCTTAGAGTAATACAGTTCAAGTCAATAGATATCTTCAGTTTATATTTTATTCGATAAAAAAAACACAGATCACACTCCACAGTATCTCCACCCTCACCTCTTTATAAGTCTGTTTCCTATCTCTACCTTATTCAACCACTCCTCATCCCGCCCTCTCCTAACACTCTGTCCCCCCATCCCCTTTCTAGTTTCTCATATTCCAATAATATCTCTTTCTTATCCTACCGCCACCCCTCTCCTTCCCTCTCTTCCTCCTCTTCATCACCTGTCAGCCCTCTCATTCTCAAGGTGACTCTGAGCATCTGTGGTAGTTTACGACACGTGAGCACATTTTTTCAGACCACCATTATCCTCATGTGTTTGTGTGTCCTTATGTCCATGTGTTCGTATGTCGGTATTTCTGTGCGTGCGTGTGTGTGTGTGTGCGTGCGTGTGTGAGTATGTGTGTACGTGTACGGTCTGAGATATTTATCCTTTATCAAGGTCATATGGTTTTGTGAGACACTGTTTATGTGTGTGTGTCCATAAGAATGTGAATAATTACTACGTCTTCCCCTCCTCCCTCTCCCTTCCTCTCCCTTCCTCCCTTGTTCCCTCTCTCCTCCTCGTTTTCCCCTTCTCCCTCTCCCCTCCTCACTCTCCCTTCCTCCCTCTCCCCTCCTCCATCTCCCTTCCTACCTCTCCCCTCCTCCCCTCTGTCCTGTGTCCTGAATATCAAAACCTCATCTGGACACAGGCACGCTATTTACTGGTAAATTTGTCTCATCATCCTCTCTCTCCTCATCTTCTCTCTCTCCTCCTATTCTCTCTCTCCTCATCTTCTCTCTCTCCTCCTATTCTCTCTCTCCTCATCTTCTCTCTCTCCTCCTATTCTCTCTCTCCTCCTATTCTCTCTCTCCTCATCTTCTCTCTCTCCTCCTATTCTCTCTCTCCTCCTATCCTCTCTCTCCTCCTCTTCTCTCTCTCCTCCTATCCTCTCTCTCCTCATCTTCTCTCTCTCCTCCTATTCTCTCTCTCTCTCACACTGTGTGTCTTGCGTCCTCCACAGAATTTTTTATGTGCACCAATTGAACCATTCATCAATTGGCAACACAGCTCTGCCTCTACATCAAATCTCTCATTGAAGAACACACACACATGTCCCCCCTCCCCTCCCCCACACACATGCAAGGATCTACCTTTATAAAAGTGAAATGAGTCTAGTGTCGGAGTGTTCAGTGGTGTGTCTCCTCTTTAGTCAGTTGACCATCAGACCTACGCAACAAGCCCAATTACCTGCTCTCTCCATGACAGACCATGGATCAGACGAATCGGTAGGGAGATGACTGGTTAGATGATTAGATCTGAGTTATCTGTGCTATTGCCCACACTGTACTAACGAAGCAGAGCCCTTAATGGAAAATATTGAATAGTTGCAATTTACCTGAATAGTCTTACATCTATCTCCAAACAATGAAGCACTGGGGGTTTATCTACTATGTGATGTGTATGTTTTCCACCTGTCAGTCACCTTGTGCTGTGGGAGGAAAGGGAGACATGGAAGAACACTTAAGTAGCTGTTTCGGTGCATAGAGTCACTTGCTTTGCGAAAATCATGTTCCTTATCAACGCACAGAGTGTGTTCATATGGACTGATGTTCCCTCATGTAATCTCGTTTAATCCAGAACTAATCTCTTGCGTAATTGGTCAGGTGCTCAGTTAAGTTCTAGGTCCATACGTTTCCCTCTCTCTTTCACTCGCTCTCTCTCTCTCTGTGTAGGAAGGAGTTTATGAATATATTGTTAGTGGTTATATTGATCCATCAGTACTATAAACAGTGGTACAGACAGGCCTATCTGCATAAGTATAACCAGTGGTTAATTAATACAGCCAGCATCACTGAGGGCCACGCTGCTTATTCTCAGCCTGGAAAAACAGTCGTGTTCACTGCCTGAGAAGAATATACAGCGCCTTGCAAAAGTATTCATCCCCCTTGGCGTTTTTTCCTATTTTGTTGCATTACAACCTGTAATTTAAATTGATCCTTATTTGGATTTCATGTAATGGACATACACAAAATAGTCCAAATTGGTGAAGCAAAATGAAAAAAATTTAATGGTTCCAAAAATTAAAAAATAATAATAAATGGAAAAGTGGTGCGTGCACATGTATTCACCCCCTTTACTATGAAGCCCTAAATAAGATCTGGTGCAACCAATTACCTTCAGAAGTCACATAATAAGTTCAATAAAGTCCACCTGCATGCAATCTAAGTGTCACATGATCTGTCACATGATCTCCGTATATATACACCTGTTCTGAAAGGCCCCAGAGTCTGCAACACCACTAAGCAACAGGCACCACCAAGCAAGCGGCACCATGAAGACCAATGAGCTCTCCAAACTGGTCAAGTAAAAGTTGTGAAGAACTACAGATCAAGGTTGGGATATAAAAATATATCAGAAACTTTGAACATTCCACGGAGCACCATTAAATCCATTATTAAAAAATTGAAAGAATATGGCACCACAACAAACCTGTCAAAAGAGGACACCCCACCAAAACTCACAGACCAGGCAAGGAGGGCATTAATCAGAGAGGCAACAAAGAGAGCAAAGATAACCCTGAAGTAGCTGCAAAGCTCCACAGCGGAGATTGGAGTATCTGTCCATAGGGCCACTTTAAGCCGTATACTCCACAAATCTGGGCTTTACGGAAGAGTGGCCAGAAAAAAAGCCATTGCTTAAAGAAAAAAATAAGCAAACACAATTGGTGTTCACCTAAGGGCATGTGGGATACTCCCCAAACATATGGAAGAAGGGACTCTGGTCATATGAGACTAAAATTGAGCATTTTGGCCATCAAGGAAAACATTTTGTCTTGCGCAAACCCAACACCTGTCATCACCCCGAGGACACCATCCCCACGGTGAAGCATGATGTTTTTCATTGGCAGGGACTGGGAACTGGTCAGAATTGAAGGAATGATGGATGGAGCTAAATACAGTGAAATTCTCGAGGGAAACCAGAGATTTGAGACTGGGATGGAGGTTCACCTTCCAGCAGGACAATGACCCTAAGCATACTGCTAAAGCAACACTCAAGTGGTTTAAGGGGAAACATGTAATGTCTTGGAAGGGCCTGGTCAAAGTCCTCAATCCAATTGAGAATCTGTGGTATGACTTAAAGATTGCTGTACACCAGCGGAACCCATCCTATTTGAAATGGCTGGAGCAGTTTTGCCTTGAAGAATGTACCAAGCTTATAAACTCAGCAAAAAAACGTCAATTTTTCAGGACCCTGTCTTTCAAAGATAATTAGTAAAAATCCAAATAACTTCACAGATCTTCATTGTAAAGGGTTTAAACACTTTTCCCATGCTTGTTCAATGAACCATAAACAATTAATGAACATGCACCTGTGGAACGGTCGTTAAGACGCTAACAGCGTACAGACGGTAGGCAACTAAGGTCACAGTTATGAAAACTTTGGACACTAAAGAGGCCTTTCTACTGACTGAAAAACACCAAAAGAAAGATGCCAAGGGTCCCTGCTCATCTGCATGAACATGCCTTAGGCAAGCCCCATGGAGGCATGAGGACTGCAGATGTGGCCAGGGCAATAAATTGCAATGTCCGTACTGTGAGAAGCCTAAGAGAGCACTACAGGGAGACAGAACAGACAGCTGATCATCCTCGCAGTGGCAGACCACGTGTAACAACACCTGCACAGGATTGGTTCATCCGAACATCACACCTGCGGGACAGGTGCAGGATGGCAACAACAACTGCCCGAGTTGGAACGCACAATCCCTCCATCAGTGCTCAGACTGTCCGCAATAGGCTGAGAGAGGCTGGACTGAGGACTTGTAGGCCTGCTGTAAGGCAGGTCCTGACCAGACATCACCGACAACAACGTTGCCTATGGGCACAAACCCACCGTCGCTGGACCAGACAGGACTGGCAAAAAGTGCTCTACTCTGACGAGTCGAGGTTTTGTCTCACCAGGAGTCATGGTCGGATTCACATTTATCGTCAAAGGAATGAGCGTTACACCAAGGCCTGTACTCTGGAGCGGGATCAATTTGGAGTTGGAGGGTCCGTCATGGTCTGGGACGGTGTGTCACAGCATCATCGGACTGAGCTTGTTGTCATTACAGGCAATCTCAACACTGTGCATTACAGGGAAGACATCATACTCCCTCATGTGGTACCCTTCCCGCGGCTCATCCTGACATGATCCCCCAGCATGACAATGCCATCAGCCATACTGTTCATTCTGTGTGTGATTTCTTCCAAGACAGGAATGTCAGTGTTCTGCAATGGCCAGTGAAAAGCCCGGATCTCAATCCCATTGAGCACGTCTGGGACCTGTTGGATCGGAGGGTGAGGGCTAGGGCCATTCCCCCCAGAAATGTCTGGGAACTTGCAGGTGCATTGGTGGAAGAGTGGGGTAACATCTCACAGCAAGAACTGGCAAATCTGGTGCAGTCCATGAGGAGGAGATGCACTGCAGTACTTAATGCAGCTGGTGGCCACACCAGATACTGACTGTTACTTTTTATGACCCCCCTTTGTTCAGGGACACATTATTCCACTTCTGTTAGTCACCTTGCCTGTGGAACTTGTTCAGTTTTTGTCTCAGTTGTTGAGTCTTATGTTCACACAAATATTTACACATGTTCAATAAAAGCAGTTGACAGTGAGAGGACGTTTATTTTTTTGTTGAGTTTCGAGACATACCCCCAAGAGACTTTCAACTGTAATTGCTACAAAAGATGGCTCTACAAAGTATTGACTTTAGGGGGGTGAATAGTTATGCACGCTCATTTTTTTGGTCTAATTTCTTGTTTGATTCACAATAAAAATTATTTTGCATCTTCAAAGTGGTAGGCATGTTGTGTAAATCAAATGATACAAAAAATGTACTTTAATTTCAGGTTGTAAGGCAACAAAATAGGAAACATGACAAGGTGGGTGAAAACTTTTGCAAGCCACTGTAACATTGGCTCTATACCTCCCCTGAGGCCCTGTCTCTCTCTCCCCTCTCGCTCTCTTTGCCGCTCTCTTTGCCTCTCTCTCTCTCTCTCTCTCTCTCTCTCTCTCTCTCTCGACTCTCTCTCCCCTCTCTCTCTCTTTGCCTCTCTCTCTCTCCTCTCTCTCTCTAAATTCATTGCAGAGCTAGAGGCGTCACTACAGACTCGGGTTTGATCCTGGGCTGTATCACAAAAGGCCGTGGTTGGGAGTCCAATAGGGCGGCGCACAATTGGCCCAGCGTTGTCCGTGTTAGGGGAGGGTTTGGCCGGAGTGGCTTTACAAATAGGTCATCATTGTAAATAATACAATTGTTCTTAACTGACTTGCATAGTCAAATAAAGGTTAATTAAAATGAATACAAATACAGTTGAAGTAGGAAGTTTACATACACTTAGGTTGGAGTCATTAAAGCTCGTTTTCCACCAATAAACACATTTCTTGTTAACAAACTATAGTTCTGGCAAGTCAGTTAGGACATCTACTTTGTGCATGACACAAGTCATTTTTCCAACAACTGTTTAAAGACAGATTATTTCACTTATAATTCACTGTATCACAATTCCAATGGGTCAGAAGTTTACACACACTAAGTTGACTGTACCTTTAAACAGCTTAGAAAATTCCAGAGAAAGATGTCATGGCTTTAGAAGCTTCTGACAGGCTAATTGACATAATTTGAGTCAATTGGAGGTGTACCTGTGGATGTATTTCAAGGCCAACATTCAAACTCAGTGCCTCTTTGCTTGACATCATGGGAAAATCAAAAGAAATCAGCCAAGACCTCAGAAGAAAAATTGTAGACCTCCACAAGTCTGGTTCATCCTTGGAAGCAATTTCCAAATATCTGAAGGTACGTTCAACTGTACAAACAATAGTATGCAAGTATAAACACCATGGGACCACGCAGCCGTCATACCGCTCAGGAAGGAGACGCGTTCTGTCTCCAAGAGGTTAATGTACTTTGGTGTGAAAAGTGCAAATCAATCCCAGAACAACAGCAAAGGACCTTGTGAAGATGCTGGAGAAAACAGGTACAAAAGTACAGTAAAACGAGTCCTATATCGACATAACCTGAAGGGCCGCTCAGCAAGGAAGAAGCCACTGCTCCAAAACCGCATTTAAAAAAGACAGACTATGGGTTGCATCTGCACATGGCAGAAACACAGGGCTGGCAGCATCATGTTGTGGGGGTGCTTTGCTGTGGGAGGGACGGGTGCACTTCACAAAATAGATAGCATCATGAGGCGGGAAAATTATGTGGATATATTGAAGCAACATCTCAAGACATCAGTCAGGAAGTTAAAACTTGGTCGCAAATGGGTCTTCCAAATGGACAATGACCCCAAGCCTACTTCCAAAGTTGTGGCAAAATGGCGTAAGGACAACAAAGTCAAGGTATTGGAGTGGCCATCACAAAACCCTGACCTCAATTCCATAGAAAATTTGTGGACAGAAGTGAAAAAGCATCTGCGAGCAAGGAGGCCTACAAACCTGACTCAGTTAGACCAGCTCTGTCAGGAGGAATGGGCCTAAATTCACCCAACTTATTGTGGGAAGCTTGTGGAAGGCTACCCGAAACATATGACCCAAGATAAACAATTTAAAGGCAATGCTACCAAATACTAATTGAGTGTATGTAAACTTCTATCCCACTGGGAATGTGATGAAAGAAATAAAAGCTGAAATAAATCATTCTCTCTACTATTATTCTGACATTTCACATTCTTAAAATAAAGTGGTGATCCTAACTGACCTAAGACTGGGAATTTTTACTAGGATTAAATGTCAGGAATTGTGGAAAAACTGAGTTTAAATGTAGTTGGCTAAGGTGTATGTAAACTTCCGACTTTATTGGTATGAGAAACAAATCTCGTGAAATGGAAAACAAAAGTAAATATGACACAAGTTCCAAAATAATAAAGACAATTCAAATGTCATATTATGTTTATATACAGTGCTGTGAGTATGTGTAATTAGTCCAATTAAAAAAGGGAAAACAAATTAACATAAATATGGGTTGTATTTAAAATGGTGATTTGTTCTTCACTGGTTGCCCTTTTCTTGTGGCAACAGGTCACACATTTTGCTGCCGTGATTGTACACTGTGGTATTTCACCCAGTAGATATGGTCATACATTTGGCAGGAGGTTAGGAAGTGCAACTCAGTTTCCATCTCATTTTGTGGGAAATGTGCACATAGCCTGTCTTCTCTTGAGAGCCAGGTCTGCCTACGCTGACCTTTCTCTATAGCAAGGCTATGCTCACTGAGTCTGTACATAGTCAAAGCTTTCCTTCATTTTGGGTCAGTCACAGTGGTCAGGTATTCTGCCACTGTGTACTCTCTGTTCAGGGCCAAATAGCATTCTGGTTTGCTCAGTTTTTTTTGTTAATTCATTCCAATGTGTCAAGTAATTATATTTTTGTTCTCTCTCTCTTTCTCTCTCTTCCTGTAGTCTTCTAGGACAGTAGGTGTATTCTGAGTCTCTCTCATATCTTACTGCTGACACAGGTTAGTATGGCTAGTGTGTCCACAAGCCTTTGTATCTTTCCCATGTAAGAAATGAACACTACTATGTAAAGGTGTCAATTCAATCTCAATACACCTTTATTTATTTACCCAGATGAGGCCCATTCAGATAGCCATCTCTGTATTTATTACACCTTTCTGAGAGAGAGAGAGAGAGAGAGAGAGAGAGAGACAGAGAGAGAGAGAGAGACAGAGAGAGAGAGAGAGACAGAGAGAGAGAGAGAGACAGAGAGAGACAGAGAGAGACAGAGAGAGACAGAGAGAGAGAGAGAGAGAGAGAGAGAGAGAGAGAGAGAGAGAGACAGAGAGACAGAGAGAGAGAGAGAGAGAGAGACAGAGAGAGACAGAGAGAGACAGAGAGAATGCTAGAAAGAGAGAAACATGGGACAGGGCAATAAAGAGTCACAGAGAGAAAGAGAGAGGGGGTGCGGGGGGACAGAGAGGCAGACAGTGCTAGAAAGAGAGAAACATGGGAGAGGGCAATAAAGAGTCACAAAGAGAGAGAGGGGGAGGGGTTTGGGGGGGACAGAGAGGCAGACAGTGCTAGAAAGAGAGAAACATGGGACAGGGCAATAAAGAGTCACACAGAGAGAGAGAGAGAAAGAGACACGGTCACCTTCGTCCAAAAGACTTTTAATTGTTCTTAGTGATTAATTACAATGTGAAAGAAGGTAATACAGATACTAGAATAGCTTTCAATTACCTCCTTTAACTAGCTATCATTATACAGGGAGGGAGGGAGGGAGGGAGGGAGGGAGGGAGGGAGGGAGGGAGGGAGGGAGGGAGGGAGGGAGGGAGGGAGGGAGGGAGGGAGGGAGGGAGGGAGGGAGGGAGGGAGGGAGGGAGGGAGGGAGGGAGGGAGGGAGGGAGGGAGGGAGGGAGGGAGGGACAAATAGAGAAGGAGAGAGAGAAAGATAATATCAATCATATTAAATGGCTTACCAAGTCTGTCAATCAGTTCTGCCATTATAAAAGCCCTTAAAGATGTGCCTGAATAGATATTGGTTATAAAACTCCATTCTATATATATTGAAACATGAACATAATACTAAGTCAACCAACACCACATTATCTATATGTTATCTGTATATTATCTGTATATTTTCTGTATATTATCAAAATGTTATCTGTATATTCTCTGTATATTTTCTGTATATTATCCGTATATTATATATATTTTATCTGTATAGTATCTATATATTATCTGTATATTTCCTATATATTATCTATATATTATCTGTATATTATCTATATATTATCTGTATATTACCTGTATATTTCCTATATATTATCTATATTTTATCTATATATTATATGTATATTATCTATACATTATCTGTATATTACCTTTATATTGTCTATATATTGTCTATATAATATCTGTATATTTTCTGTATATTATCTATATATTATCTATATATTTTCTATATATTTTCTGTATATTATCTGTATATTTCCTATATATTATCTGTATATTATCTGTATATTACCTATATATTATCTTTATCTGTATATTATCTGTATATTATCTGTATATTATCTATATATTGTCTATATATTATCTATATATTATCTGCATATTACCTATATATTATCTGTATATTATATGAATATTATCTATACATTATCTGTATATTACCTATATATTATCTATACATGATCTATGTATGATCCATATTAAGAATATGGAATATAAATCTGTTGAGAGCCCTATTAGAATGTGTTTATGTAAATTAATCATTCATCCGATGTGAGTAGGTACAGATCTAGCATCAGCCTACCATCCCAGAGAACTAGCCTTAACCATAAGGGAGGAACACAAAACTGACCGTAGATCAGCATCTGCGCTAGGATCACTTCTACAGCTGAAATCTTTGTATTACACTGTAGACAGACACTTAACTGTCCATATTCCTTCTTTATTTTGTCATTTTACCCCCTTTCCCTCCCCAATCTGGTGATATTACAATCTTGTCTCATCATTCCAACTCGCCAACGGGCTCAGGGGAGAGTCGAAGGTCGAATCATGCGTCCTCTGAAACATTACCCGCCAAACCGTGCTTCTTAACACCCTGCCAGCTTAACCCGGAAGTCATCCGCACCAATGTGTTGGAGGAAACACCGTCCAGCTGATGACTAAAGTCAGCCTGGAGGAGCCCGGCCTGCCCCAAGGAGTCGCTAGAGCGCGATGAGCCAAGAAAGCCCCCCCCAGCCAAACCCTCCCCTAACCCGGACGATGCTGGGGCAATTGTGCACCGCCCTATGGGACTCCCGGTCACGGGCGGTTGAGACACAGCCTGGAATCGAACCCCAGGCAGTAGTGACGCTGCAACAGAGCCTTAGACTGCTGCGTCACTCGGTTGGCCTGCTGTCTGTATTCCTTATAAACATACAGAGTGTGTTCATATGGACTGATCCTTCCTTATGCTTCTACAACATCTTTATTGCAATTCTTCTCCAGATACATTAATTGTACTCTTACTTATAGACATGCAGTAGCTTGGTTGCCATGGCCTTGTACACGGCAGTCAACAGTTTCAGCTATCTGGAATATTTGTTATTTCTAAGTGTATATGGTTGTGAGATTATATATTTTTTGCTTAGATGGAGAACTGAAGAATTGTTCCTCTCTCGTTCGGCTCAGTAACAACCCGGGCAAGCACTGACAACACACACACACACACACACACACACACACACAGACACACACACACACACACACACATACATACAGCTCTCTGAGACACATTTGTCCCAGGCAGCAACACTATCGACTCTGTACATCGTGGTATTATATATGAATAATATATATTTATATATAAATATTATATATAGTATATCATAATATAATGCACAAAACACAGGAATATAATGTTTCAAAGCAGCACAAGTAAAATGAACTTTCCATCCTCTCCAACACACTCTCCAAAACGCCCCCATTTTACCCCCTTCCTATGTTCTCTATTTGTTTGCAGTAGGAACTCTGTACGCAGCATGCTAACTGTTTGGTGAAAGGGGACGTCACCGTGCTAGGCTGAGCTAGCTGCAGAACGGTGTGTTCCACTACACATCCTTTCAGTTTCATGCTTATTCCAAAATGGCCACTTAACATTCAGTCAAACACTCTACGTTATCTCTTCAATAAGAAAGAAGGAAGTTCAACTGTCCAACCTATCAAATTAATCCTAACCCTCAGCTTCCCTCCTTTACTGCACATATCCTTCTCGTACCTGATTCTGTGTATGAGAAGTATCCCACCCCCCCTCTGAAACGGTCCCTGTGGATCACAAATCTTCAATGTGAATTCCAACCGTATATTCTACAGTATACATTCCAGTCTATAAAGTATGTAGTGTTTGTCTGTCTCTCTCAGACCTCTGACTCCAGACTAGAGACTTTTCCCCAGGGCCGAGTCACACAGGGTCTGTCCTCAGACCTCAACCCTACCAAGCCCTCTCCTCTCTGGGGCTCTATGTCCGGATCCTGGGCCCCTCCATAGGCTCCATACAGACTGTCCTGGTACAACAACCCCCTCTGACTTCGACAGCCACCTCCACAGGCCAGGAGCTGGCATACAGGGCTGGGGATACGGTAGGTACAGGGGCTGGGGTGGTTGCTGGACGCTGGGGAATGGGTCTGGAAGTTGAGGGGGCTGTGGTATAGAGGCAGCCCAGGGTAGGAGGTTAGATAGTCATTGTACTGTCTGCTGAGCAGGCTGGTGGTTCTCCGGACCACCCCCAGGCCTACCCCACCTCCCCCTCCCTGGCCCCCCAGCACGGCCTCCCTGTAGGTGGGCAGGTGGGTGGAGTGTGAGTGCCGCAGCTTCTTACGTGAGTTTCCTTTCCTCTGGTCCTGCCTTATATGAAGATAGGCATGTTGGCGGGGTGAGGCGGCAGGATAGCATAGGTTGTTCCGGAATGGGGTGGGGTTGTAGAGTTTAGTGGGAGTTTCTTGGTCGACCATGACGCGGGGAAATAAGTCTGGTAAAGCAGAATGTGATTGGCTATCGAGGGATGTAGGCGGAGTATCGTCCGGCTGGCGAATCTGCTCACTGCCCCAGGTGGCTCGAAGGAAAGATGGCCGACGGTGGCGCCGCCGTCTGCCTGCTAGGACGAGCTCCTCCAGAGGAAGAGGCCAGGAGCCACCGCATCCCTCTTCCCCAGGACAGAGCACCGCTCCTGGGTACAGGGAGTCAGGCATGTGGGGCGAGACGTGGTTTTCCTGGAGGTGGTTGGCCCGGAGTTCAGCCAGGCACACCGTCTTCTCCTCCCTGCGCCGCCTCCTCTGTCCTCCTCCTCTTCCTGTCTCCCCTGAGAGGAGGCTCTTGCTCCTCCTCTTCCTCTTGGAGGGCTCTGTGTGGGGGGGATGGGAGACAGCAGAGGGTGGGTGAGAGGAGAGGTAGATGTCTGGGAGCTGGAGCTCACTATAGGGGATGAAAGGAGAGCGGGGGTGGGAAAGGTGTTGGGGTTCCACATAGAGCCTACCTGTGGATGGGTGAAGATAAGAAGAGAGGCGGTCCCCCCCAGCCAGGTCAAGGTGAGGGCAAATGAGACTAGAAACAGGAAGTGGTCTGTCGTAGAGAGAGGAAGTACGAGCCGGGAGCGTGTATCGTAGCGGTGTGGGTCTCGCAAGCCCCCTCTGCTGGTTCACAGATGTCACTACACCCAGCGTGCAGTATTGTGGGCTGAGGGGGCGCTCGGGGGGCAGGTGTGTATTCTCTGTGACATAAGCGAACCCTCCCGGGACTGTTTCCGTGGTGCCTTGCTGCGGAATGTGGACTGGCAGGCTGCCGCCATGGCGTCCCCAGTGTTCTATGGTCTTGGAGGCGTGGTCCAGTGAGGTCTCGACTTGGGCGGAGTTAACCAGGTCCTTAGCAGTGCGTAGCATCTTGAGCATGTTAGCCTGGGCATAGTTAGCTGTCAGGTCTGGGTTGGCCAGGTTAGGGAGGTCTGGTTCCTCCACCCCGTTGAAGCAACTGTAGATACCCTGGGAGACGGAAGAGAGGGAGGGAGGGGAGAGGGAAAGTAGAGGATGGGAGAGATGAGAGAGAGAGAGAGAGAGAGAGAGAGAGAGAGAGAGAGAGAGAGAGAGGATACATTATCTACTACATGTAAAATTCAGTCGAAGCCCTGTAGAGAGATCTAGCTCAAAAGTTAAACCTCACAAAGAAAGTAATTCGATTCAACAGATTTTGCCAGTTTGGACAAACGCTGAACACACACGCTGAACACACACGCTGAACACACACGCTGAACACACACGCTGAACACACACGCTGAACACACACAGACTTGCTGAGCAAATAGTATCAAACTGCAAACAGAGAGCTGAGTCCCCTGACTGCACCGTTCACAGTCGACTGAAAAACTGACAAAGCCTAATTTAATTTGGCCCTCAGGGGCCCCCGTAGGGATTAACTATCAGATAGTAATTTAGCTGCTAATCTGATAAACCATGATACAGGTACAACGCTGCAATTACACACTGTTAGCAGAGCGTGCACACACACACACACACGTGAGATTGCCTAGTCACTTTTACCCCTACCTACATGTACATATTACCTCAACTACCTTGTACCCCTGCACATTGACTTGCTACCGGTACTCCTTGTATTTGGCCTCGATATTGTTATTTATTGTGTTACTATTTCATATTTTTATTTGCTCATTTATTTAATGGTAAAAGTTTACACCGGTTGTACTAGGCGCATGTGAAACATAAAATCTGATTTCATGAATTGAGTTGAGTCCATAGACTTTAGGCTGGGAATGTTTTTCACGTTCGTTCCCTCCTTCTGCCTCTCCTACAAACACGCACTTATCACATAGATTGGTTGTTGATTAACACTAATGTTGAGCTGGAATTAAAACCGTGGTTTCTGCTCATTAAAACTATTGTTCTGCAGATGATGATGTAGTCATAGGAATTATACGTGGGGTAAACAGCA
>NC_056452.1:22611206-22636206 GCF_018296145.1 Oncorhynchus tshawytscha | reverse complement strand
ACGTTGTACACGGAGGATATTTTTGCAGAATTCTGTGTGCAGAGTCTCAATTTGGTGTTTGTCCAATTTTGTGAAGTCTTGGTTGGTGAGCGGACCCCAGACCTCACAACCATAAAGGGCAATGGGCTCTATGACTGATTCAAGTATTTTTAGCCAAATCCTAATTGGTATGTTGAAATTTATGTTCCTTTTGATGGCATAGAATGCCCTTCTTGCCTTGTCTCTCAGATCGTTCACAGCTTTGTGGAAGTTACCTGTGGCGCTGATGTTTAGGCCAAGGTATGTATAGTTTTTTGTGTGCTATCGAGCAACAGTGTCTAGATGGAATTTGTATTTTGGAAAACCATTATTTTGGTCTTACTGAGATTTACTGTCAGGGCCCAGGTCTGACAGAATCTGTGCATAAGATCTAGGTGCTGCTGTAGGCCCTCCTTGGTTGGTGACAGTAACACCAGATCATCAGCAAACAGCAGACATTTGACTTCGGATTCTAGTAGGGTGTGGCCGGGTGCTGCAGACTTTTCTAGTGCCCGTATCTCTCTGTTTATTGGTGTATCTCTCTCTGTATCTCTCTCTGTTAATTGGGTTCCCTCTCTGTATCTCTCTGTTTTTGGTTTATCGCTCTGTATCTCTGTTTATTGGTATCTCTCTGTATCTTTGTCTGTTTACTGGTTTCTCTCTCTGTATCTCTCTGTTTATCTGTTTATGTCTCTGTATCTCTCTGTTTAATGGTTTATCTCTCTGTATCTCTCTGTTTAAAGGTTTATCTCTCTGTATCTCTCTGTCTAATGGTTTATCTCTCTCTGTATCTCTCTCTGTTTATTTGTCATGCCCTGGCCTTAGTATTCTGTGTTTTCTATATTATTGTTGTTAGGCCAGGGTGTGACATGGGTGATTATGTGTTTGTCTTGTCTAGGGGCTTTTGTAGATTGATGGGGTTTTGTTCAGTGTAGTATTCTTGGTAAGTCTATGGTTGCCTAGAGTGGTTCTCAATCAGAGGCAGGTGTTAATCGTTGTCTCTGATTGGGAACCATATTTAGGCAGCCATATTCTTTGGGTATTTCGTGGTTGATTGTTCCTGTCTCTGTGTTTTGCACCAGTTAGGACTGTTTCGGGTTTTCCACGGTTTCTTATTTTGTATAGTGTTCACGTTTTCATCTTTCATTAAAGATGTTTATAAATAACCATGCAGCATTTTGGTCCTCCTCTCCTTCCCAGGAAGAAAAGCGTTACAGAATCACCCACCACAACAGGACCAAGCGGCGTGGTGACAGGCAGCAGGAGCAGCACAAGGAGCAATGGACATGGGATGATGTGTTGGACAGCAAGGGTTGCTACACATGGGAGGAGATCCTGGCGGGAAAGGATCGCCTCCCATGGGAACAGGTGGAGGCAGCTAGGAGAGCAGAGGCAGCCGGAGAGAGGAGCCGGCGATACGAGGGACCACGGCTGGCAAGAAAGCCCAAGAGTCAGCCCCAAAAATGTCTTGGGGGGGGGCACAGGGAGAGTGTGGCAGAGTCAGGAGTCAGACCTGAGCCAACTCCCCCTGTTTATCATAAGGAGCCAAGGAGGAAACCAGAGCCGGTGTTGAGGTGAGCGAAGCAGAGACCGTGAAGGAGTTAATGGGGAAATTGGAGGAGAGAGTTATGAGGGAGTTTCTGTGTTGATGCATGAGGCACGGCATTCGCCCGACGGAGCGTGTCGGGGCTTTGATGGCACCTGGGTCAGCTCTCCATACTCGTCTTGAGGTGCGTGCTAGTCGTCTGGTGAAGATTGTGCCAGCCTCACGCACCAGGCCTCCTGTGCACCTCCCTAGCCTTGCACGTCCTGTGCCCCAGTACGCGTGCTTAGCCCGGTACGCTGCATCCCAGCTCCCCACATCTGCCGGGCTAGGGTGAAGATCCAGCCAGGGCGGTTGGTGCCAGCCCTGCTCTCAAGATCTCCAGTACGCCTTCACGGTCCGGTCCATCCAGTGCCACCTCCACACACCAGCCCTCCGGTGGCAGCTCCCCGCACCAGGCTATCTCTCTGTATCTCTCTGTTTATTGGTTTCTCTCTCTGTATCTCTCTGTTTATCGGTTTCTCTCTCTGTATCTCTCTGTTTATTGGTTTCTCTCTCTGTTTATTGGTTTCCCTCTCTGTATCTCTGTTTATCGGTTTCTCTCTCTGTATCTCTCTGTTTTTCACCTGTTCTCCAGCCTCTAGGTCACCAGGCTGCTCGTTATGGCGCACATCTGTCACCATCGTTACTCGCATCAGAGCATTATGACACTCACCTGGACTCCATCACCTCCTTGATTACCTTTCCTATATATGTCACTCCCTTTGGTTCCTTCCCCAGGCGTAATTGTTTCTGTTTCAGTTTCCTGGGTTGTGCGTTGGTCGTGTTTCTTGTTTTGTATTGTGTTTTGTTTAAAGACGAAATCACTCGCTTTCTGAACTTGCTTCCCGACTCTCGGCGCACATCGTTACAGTTGATCTGTTCCTGTATTTCTCTCTGTTTCTCTGTTTCTCTCTCTCTGGATCTCTGAAACAAAATGTGTCGCTTGTCATTTTTGTCATCTGTGATTATGCTTAGGACTAGCGAGCTGAATGAAGAAGAATGTGTGTGGTTGTCACGCCCTGACCTTAGAGATCCTTATTTATTCTCTATGTTTGGTAGGTCAGGGTGTGACTCGGGTAGGAGAATCTGTTTTCTATTTCTTTGTTGTTTTGCCGAGTGTTGTTCCCAATCAGAGGTGGCTGTCTATCGTTGTCTCTGATTGGGGATCATATGTAAGTTGTCATTTTCCGTTTGGGTTTTGTGGGGTGTTTTGCGTTTAGTATCTGTGCCTGACGGAACTGTTCGCTTTCGTTTTTGTATTCGTTATTTTTGTTTGAGTGATTCTTGACAATAAAGAACATGAACACTTTCCACGCTTGGCTTTGGCCCACTCTACCTTACAACAACGAGCATTACAGTGGTGTATGCGATGAGTGTGGTATGTTTGTACTTGTGTCTTTGTGTTCACATATGTAAGCTATTGAATGACAGGGATAATCTTTGACAAGATGAGCTACAAGAGAACAGTTATCAGGATAGATGGATTGGTGGACGACTCAGGGATTGATTAACTGTCCTACCTTCTTGTCAGACAGTCCAGACACAGTGTCTATGTACTGCTCCTGGATCATGAAGGCAGCCAGGTTGGCGGTGTAGGAGGCCAGGAAGATGACCGCGAAGAAGGCCCACACCAGCACCATGATCTTACTGGTGGTTCCTTTAGGGTTCTCGATGGGGACTGAGTTATTGAACACGATGCCCCAAAGCAACCACACTGACTTCCCTATGGTGAAGGTAGGACCTCCTGCCGCTGGGGGGTGGGGGGAAGGTTGGAGGCAGGAGGAGAGAAAGGAGGAGAGGGGGGAGGTGTTTGGTTAATATAGTCATTGTATCATAACAGTATCATTAGCAGATGTACAATATACATCCATGTTATTGATGTGTGTAATGAAACATACGTCCATGTTATTGATGTTTGTAATGAAACATACGTCCATGTTATTGATGTGTGTAATGAAACACACGTCCATGTTATTGATGTGTGTAATGAAACACACGTCCATGTTATTGATGTGTGTAATGAAACACACGTCCATGTTATTGATGTGTGTAATGAAACACACGTCCATGTTATTGATGTGTGTAATGAAACACACGTCCATGTTATTGATGTGTGTAATGAAACACACGTCCATGTTATTGATGTGTGTAATGAAACACACGTCCATGTTATTGATGTATGTAATGAAACATAAGTCCATGTTATTGATGTGTAATGAAACATACGTCCATGTTATTGATGTGTAATGAAACATACGTCCATTTTCCTATACTGTTGATGGCTGTATCATGCATTTCCAATTAGCTTGTTTGTACAGCCCCTTACTAAACCTAATAGAATTTTGACCTTTTCATCTCTATCACGTTTCCATTCATAGGTTGTTCCCTATCCCATCATTCAACCCAGCAGCAGCACTGAACACAGCATCATTAGCAATCCTCTCAGCATTAGACTAGTCACTGAAGGGTTTGCCGTTAGCCTGCCTCTAGCTGTGTGTCGTGTTGGGTAACACAGTGTTAACTGCTAGTCTGCCTCTAGTTGTGTGTTGTGTAACACGGTGCTAGCCACTAGCCTGCCTCTAGTTGTGTTGTGTTGTGTAACAGTCTTAGCTGCAAGTCTGCCTCTAGTTGTGTGTCGTGTTGTGTAACACAGTGTTAGCCACTAGCCTGCCTCTAGTTGTGTTGTGTAACACAGTGTTAGCCACTAGCCTGCCTCTAGTTGTGTTGTGTAACACAGTGTTAGCTGCTAGCCTGCCTCTATCTGTCTGCCGTATTGGGGAACACAGACTCAGCCCATTCATCTTTGCCAGCTTGGAGAAGCCAAATCCATCTCCATCAGATTAGCCTAGCGACAAACACTAATTAAACCAGGAAGTGACCTTTCAGACCGCGAGACGAGAGCGGGCTCTGGCAGCTCGGCATGCTGGGATTGATTAGCCGTCTTTGTTGAGTGCAGTGCTATACCCCACTCTCCCAGGGACTCTCGGGGTCTGGCATTCTGTGTCAATACCTGCCTAAAACCACTTTAAAACTCTTGGCACCTAGCTTCTGTTTCTAGTATGTAGGACACAGCCGTTTCCCATACTAATGTAGCCGATAAACAACTCTCACTTCCCTGTGTTTGTGTAAATAAGCAGTGTTTTATTTTATTATTATAATTATTTATTATTTTAGGGTGTAGATCAGCTTTAATATCGCAGATAGATTGTAGCTTCCATCAATGTAATTGTCTGCATCATTTCCAATCCCCCATATATATTTTGTGTAAATATGTATATAAAATATGCTTTTAAAATATATTTTGTTTTCTTATTTTCACCTAACCCTACCACCCCTCTCATACACTTCCCTGTGTTTGGGTGAATAAGCAGGGTTAATGACCAGCTGAGTTTCAACCCAAGTCTCCTGTGTGAGCCCTCGGCGCTACAGCCAGGGTAGCAGCAGCTGTGCCACAACTCACCTTTAGCGCTGACCAAGCTGCGGTTGTAGCCGACAGGACTGAAGTACTCGAACACGAATACGGTCACAGCTACCACGGTCAGGCACATTACAAACATCATCACCCACACCGCTGGGCTATAGGGCTCTGGGAGAGAGGAGGAGAGACAAGGAGGAGGGAGAGAGAGAGCGGGAGGGAGGGATCTTTCTTTTTATGTATTTTGGACTGGCCAATGATGGCTAATAATGTCACCAGGTATAGTATCTACAGAGAACTTAAAGACGGTCATAGGATTGTTCATCCATTGCTTTGGTTGTCGTATAAGCTTGTCTACTGCCAGGCTCAAACAAAGCAATTATACATACTGAGCAGCTCAGGGAGAGAAAAGGCAGAGATAAAAATGACTCATTTTAACATGGGAACGCCAACTTGTTTTTCATTTTGATTTGGTTGTTTCAGGGTTTATGTATGATGTAGTTGTATCTGCAGGATAAATCGAAAGTTACCTAAAACGGAAACAGACCACTGAGACAGAATCGAGTAAAGTAGGCCAAACACAAACACACACACAAACACACACACATGCACTGAGCGTTGCCATGGGAGCTAGCTGTCATGCTGCTTCCGTGAGGAGAGGCATCATGGCCGGCAATCCAGGTAAATCTCTGTTTGACACAGATCTAAGATCAGACTATACTCCCAATATTATAACGTTAACTATTGGATTACTAACACTAAACGTACCTCAGATCAAATGATATTTACATAATATAAAGACAATCAATCAATGAATCAATCCAACTATCTCACCGAGGAAGGCGGAGGGGGAGACAGTCCCATTGCTACGGGCAACCATGACGCTGATGCCGGTCTCGACGAATGGCACGGAGAAGTCGATGATCTCAGAACGCTCCTCATTTATGGTGAGAGAACCTATGGCCATGTCTGCTTTCCTGTAGAACACCTGGGAGAGAGGGAGGAGAGGGGGAGGAGAGGGGGAGGAGAGAGGGAGGAGAGAGGGAGGAGAGGGGGAGGAGAGAGGGAGGAGAGGGGGAGGAGAGGGGGAGGAGAGGGGGAGGGAGAGGGAGGGAGAGGGAGAGGGGGAGGAGAGAGGGAGGAGAGAGGGAGGAGAGGGGGAGGAGAGGGGGAGGAGAGAGGGAGGAGAGAGGGAGGAGAGGGGGAGGAGAGGGGGAGGAATCAGACGGGGGGGGTGATACATCTTTACATCATACAACTTAAAACATGATCTACTGTGCTTCATCCCTCTGTCAATGTAAGAATTACACATTATAGCATTTTTTTCTCTCTCTTGCATTACCTCAACATGTATCAAATGGCATTGAGCCTCTGGGCATGGGGACGCAGGCAGGGATGATGTCATGAGGAACACCTGTTCAGGCGTACGCCTTTAGGATGCGACTGTGTTTGATGTGTCTTCAGCACCATATGAACATGCATGTTTTCACACACCATTAACCCAGATACAATCAACCATCAAAGAGATGCTGTACACCTACCCAGTCTACCTCTGACCACTGCCTCTCTCCTGGTCCCAACAAACACACAGATTTAGGAGTAGAAGCTCTGGAGCTGTTCACATGGGAAGTTAATTTATCTTCCAATTGTTATCTTCCTGCCTGGGATTTCAACCAGCAACCTTCCAGCTACTGGTCCGCCTCTCTAGCCTCTAGCCACCGCCTCTGTCCTGTAACGTCCTACATTACTGGGAGAGTTTGGTGCTGGAGTTCCTCTCACCTCTCCGATCATGCCGTTCCAGATGCCGCTGATCATCTTTCCATGTTTCCCGTTAGTGACCAGGTAGAGGTCGTAGGAGAACTTGATGGTGCGAGACAGCTTCTTCAGAATGTCGATGCAGAACCCCTTACAGCACAGCTTGGTGTAGGGCTCCGAGTGACCCACAAGACTGTAGGGAGAGGAGGAACACACACACGCACACACACACACACACACACACTGAGCAGAACGTATGTGACGAACAGTAAGTTTTAGGAGAAAGAAGAGCAACTCCTAATTGACCTGACAGGTCCTCTAATTGACCTGATAGTTCCTCTAATTGACCTGTTAAACAGCAGTAGCTCTGTGAGACCGATGAGATCAATAAGCTAAACAGCATCAGAGCAGAGCAGAGGAGGGAGGAGTGTGGTCTGTACTAACGACTGGGAATCAAGGACCTGGTCTGCAGACAGGAAAGACAACAGGAAATCGGTATCCCTGAGACACTCACTCACTCACACACGCGCAAGCACACACACACACACACACTTAGTGCAGTCTGAGTGCCTGAGACAGACTCTAAACACAGGGAATCATGGTGTTTGGTGAAACACTGACACACACACACACACAGAGCAGTGATGATCTGTCACTTCCAGCCTCCCCTCGACCCCACTGTCTAATGATGTGTAGGTAGAGGGGGAGGACAGAGAGAGAGAGGGATGAATAGAGAGAAGGATGGTTGTTGTTAAACCTAGAGTAAATAGTTCTGTCCTTGTCTCCTTCGTCTCACCTTCGTCTCACTAGCTGCCTTGGCTAAACGCTGTAGGTTAAGAGCAATGAGTCAGTGTGTGTGTGTGTGTGTGTGTGTGTGTGTGTGTGTGTGTGTGTGTGTGTGTGTGTGTGTGTGTGTGTGTGTGTGTGTGTGTGTGTGTGTGTGTGTGTGTGTGTGTGTGTGTGTGTGTGTGACGTGTTTTACTATACTTGTGGGGACTTCGAAATGCCAAAAAAACTCATATTTGACCAACTTTAACCACAAGGTCAAATGCTATTTGTAGTCATTTCAGGTTAAGGTTAGAATTAGTTTTAGGGTTAGGTTTAGGGTTAGGGTTAGGAGCTAGGGTTAGTTTTAGGGTTAGTTTTAGGGTTAGGAGCTAGGGTTAGTTTTAGGGTTAGGGTTAGGAGCTAGGGTTAGTTTTAGGGTTAGGGTTAGGAGCTAGGGTTAGGGTTAGGGTTAGAAGCTAGGGTTAGGTTTAGGGTTAGGATCAAGGTTAGGTTTTTGGTTTAAGATTAGGGTTAGGGGTAAGGAGCTAGAGTTAGTTTTAGGGTTAGGGGTTAGGTTAAGGAAATTAGGATTTTTTGAATGTGGTTAGCTGCACAAGACTCTGTGTGTGTGTGTGTGTGTGTGTGTGTGTGTGTGTGTGTGTGTGTGTGTGTGTGTGTGTGTGTGTGTGTGTGTGTGTGTGTGTGTGTGTGTGTGTGTGTGTGTGTGTGTGTGTGTGTGTGTGTGTGTGTGTGTGTGTGTGTGTGTGTGTGCGTGCGCGTGTGAGACACACAATGATTAAACCTCTTTTCTATCTCCCCAGATCTACGCGCACACACACACACACACACACACACACACACACACACACCCCGACGGTTAGCGATGTCTCCATTCTTCCCTGAAACAACAGGAGTATAAAACGATGTGCCCAGAGGAAGGAAGAGAGAAATCTAGAGCTGCGAGGGAGGAAGAGAAAATAATGGGGAAGGAATGTTGAGAATGAATGTTTCAGTGAGGAGTTTGCCAGTGGTGAACCCACTAATGCCTATACTGGCCCTAACTATGCCTGCAGTGCTGCACTTGAACTTACTGCCAATACAATACAACTCTCATGAACTCTGTGCATCCAGGTAGCCACTACATTACAGTAAGATATCCACACATAGATAAGTTAGGATTCCACCCAGACAAAGCATCAAACAGCATGTAGAATCACACAGCAGCACTCTAACTGCTAACCCATAGTCAGTACTGATAGTGCCTTATAACTGTGCCTTATCCTACCCTCACTTAATGGACTTCAGTTATCTTGCCAATGAGACCAGCCACTGTCCAAAAAAAAGAGGAGTTTTAATGTTTAAAAAACCTTTCAATTACACCAAACATCTGCTACGGAGAATAGCTGTGTCACCAACATACAGTATGATTAACTGGTTAACCTCCTCTACTTTGCATTCATTAACTCTCCTTTCTCCTTATCTTGCTCACGCTCTCTTTCTCTCTCTCTTTCTCTCTCTCTCGCTCACACTCGCTCTCTCTGTTTTTCCCTAGTAGCCCGGGAGTGTTGATTGCAACCCAAGCAGGGTGGGGAGGGAGAGACAGAGAGAGAGAGAGAGAGAGAGAGAGGAGGGAAAGAGAGAGAGAACAAAGAGAGGAGGGAAAGAGAGAGAGAGACAGAGAGAGGAGGGAAAGAGAGAGAGGGACAGAGAGAGGAGGGAAAGAGAGAGAGAGGGTTGTGTTGTTTCTATCCTACCATGATAGATGTGCCAGCGTTGGCAGATAAATCTTCTTTACGGCCAATCAATGTGCCATCGCACTCAACCCCTCTCCCCACACATCTTTCCACCATTAATATGCCACACTGACCCACAAACACATGCACACGCACACAAACACACTTCCATTACTATGCCATCGGTGTTATGTTGTGAAGGGATTCAAGTCACACACACAAACACACACACAGTGGATCCATCATTGATGTGTGACTCATGGGAATGTCAAAGGGACGTACAGCAGGTATATTACAGGTGTGTAAAAGACGTGTCATGGTTGTATTATGGTTGTCTTGTGGTTGTACTGTGGTTGTACTGTGGTTGTCTTGTGGTTGTACTGTGGTTGTCTTGTGGTTGTACTGTGGTTGTCTTGTGGTTGTACTGTGGTTGTCTTGTGGTTGTCTCCTGTTAGTAATCCATCTCAGGTGCTTTTGACACCACTTTAGGGATCACACAACTGCTGTGTGCTCTGACAACAGCTTAACAGTGTGTGTGTGTGTGTGTGTGTGTGTGTGTGTGTGTGTGTGTGTGTGTGTGTGTGTGTGTGTGTGTGTGTGTGTGTGTGTGTGTGTATATATATATATATATATATATATATATATATATATATATATATATATATATATATATATATATATATATATATATATATATATATAAACACGTCCTGATCTCAAAATGTACCATCCAGTATGTGCTTACCAGATATGTGCAGGCTGTTGTGTGAGCATAAATCTGCAATTTGCATGTTGTTTTGTGTGTGAGTGAGTGAGTGCGTGCATACCTCTCGGTGCGGTTGGACTGGCGTCGGCAGGGCACGGTGTTGCGTACACAGGTTCCCGTGTCGGGGTCCACGTTCTCTACGATGACGAAGGGCCTCTCCTCCAGAGTGGCTACCGTCAGGTGGCGATCATCTGATACCGGCTCGAGGAAACTACCATATCGAGGCCACACCGGATAACGCACCTGGAGGATACCCCGCTCTAATGTCCCCACCTGGGGGGAGTGGGGGCGGGTAGCGAGAGAGAGAGAGAGAGAGAGGTTGAGGGAGAGAGAGGTTGAGAGAGATAGAGAGTTTGAGAGGTAGAGGAAGATAGAGAGGTTGAGGTAGTTGGGAGAGAGAGAGAGAGAGAGAGAGAAAGAGAGAGAGAGATGGCAGAGTTAGAGAGATAGAGGGAGAGAGTAGGAAGAGAGAGGGACAGAAAGAGTAGGAGGTGTGGTGGTATCCAATTGTTAGTAGTTACTATCTTGTCTCATCGCTACAACTCCCGTACGGGCTCGGGAGAGACGAAGGTCGAAAGCCATGCGTCCTCCGAAACACAACCCAACCAAGCCGCACTGCTTCTTAACACAGCACGCATCTAACCCGGAAGGCAGCCGCACCAATGTGTCGGAGGAAACACCATGCACCTGGCGACCTGGTCAGCGTGCACTGCGCCCGGCCCGCCACAGGAGTCGCTAGTGCGCAATGAGACAAGGATATCGCCTGCTCGCCAAGACTGTTATCACACATTACATATTCTAATAAAAAAAATGTAACTTCATTTTTTTACATATTGCAACAAAGTGGTTACTATTAGGGCTGTGGCGGTCACAAAGTTAATTAACATAAACACATTTAGGCTCTCATGGCTTCCAAACATAGCCTCTCCTGGTTTCCATTTGAAAAACGAATATATTCATATAATATAGCCTAGACCTTTTACAATACATCCATTATTTATTTTAGACAGGTCTAAGGAGGCATGACATGAAGAAAATGTAGTCTATTTCAGAAGAACAGAATAGCATACTCTGAGTTGTCCTTATGTTAGGCCCTGATGTGGCTATGCCAAATGGCTGTGGGATACACTAGTTCATTTACCAGACAAGATTTGCTTAGAATTCCGTGGCATTATTTTATAGTATGAAGAATACAATTAAACAAAGCTGAATAAAATATAAATATTGGCTGCAAATAATTTGAGGGTTTGCACATGTTGCTATTCTGTGTTGAGCTGTTAACAACGAAACAGGTACTCCTATAACTCCTATAGAGACAGAGTTATTAATGCAACTTTAGTTGTTCTACAAACGTTGGGCCTTATGTTTTGATGTTTAATACATTGTAAGGCTGCATGATGAAAGACTAATGATGATTTGAAAAAAAGTTGCTTGAAAGACATGAGCTCTGCTTTGTTTTTTTGCGCAGGCTGCACGCACTCCAATAGTCTCTCATTCACAATTTGACAAGCACTTTATAATGCCTCGAATTTCACGGTGGCATCCCCTTTGTGGTGGTAATGTGGTAATGCACACTAAAAAAAAATCCATGTCTTTTGCGGCCTGGAGCGCTGCGTTGTGCCCTTCTCCCGGAGTGTGCTGCGCAATCGGAAGCGCCTCTCGCTCACATGGCTCTCTGTCACGTGATCTTTCTCACAGGCTACAAATGAAGACACATCAAGGACGCAACTGCGCGCGTCTTTATCCAATTCCGAGGCGCATATTGGAAGAATTGTCCACTTTTACTTTTCGTCAGCCAACAAGATGTGTAGGACAAACGAAAAGCAATAGCCTATTTAAATCTACTATTCCCCATAGTACAAAAATCGAATCTATTCTATTCTGTATGAGAAATACATATTCCAAACATAATCTGGGACAGTTGTGGGATGTGAGAGATGCCAAATTAATACAACCTGACATAAACAGCATGACATAAACGTTTATGAAATGTGGATGACACAACAGATCAGAATGTTTTGCTTAAAATGTTTGATAAACTGTTAGGCTATTTCTTCACATTACAAGCATAGCAATGTCACATGGTATAATAATAGGCTATAAACGCGAATGTTCCATTAGCGGAAAACACAACTTCCATATGTTGTAAAAGTGCATTCTTATGGTGAAAATGATCTTCCCCCAATTTGAAACTTAAGCGCTGCTTATACAATTGAAGTCGGAAGTTTACATAAACTTAGGTTGGAGTCATTAAAACCTGTTTTTCAACCACTCCACAAATGTCTTGTTAAACAAACTATAGTTTTGGCAAGTTGGTTAGGACATCTACTTTGTGCATGACACAAGTCATTTTTCCAACAATTGTTTACAGACAGATTATTTCACTTATAATTCACTGTGTCACAATTCCAGTGGGTCAGAAGTTTACACACACTAAGTTGACTGTGCCCTTTAAACAGCTTGGAAAATTCCAGAAAATTTTGTCATGGCTTTAGATGCTTCTGATAGGCTAATTGACATCATTTGAGTCAATTTGAGGTATACCTGTGGATGTATTTCAAGGCCTACCTTCAAACTCAGTGCCTCTTTGCTTGACATCATGGGAAAATCTAAAGAAATCAGCCAAGACCTCCACAAAATTGTAGACCACAAGTCTGGTTCATCCTTGGGAGCAATTTCCAAACGCCTGAAGGAACCATATTCATCTGTACAAACAATAGTATGCAAGTGTAAACACCATGGGACCACGCAGCTGTCATACCACTCTGGAAGGAGACACGTTCTGTCTCCTAGAGATGAATGTACTTTGGTGCAAAAAGTGCAAATAAATCCCAGAACAACAGCAAAGGACCTTGTGAAGATGCTGGAGGAAACAGGTACAAAAGTATCTATATCCACAGTAAAACGATTCCTATATCGACATAACCTGAAAGGCCGCTCAGCAAGGAAGAAACCACTGTTTCAAAACCACCATAAAAAAGCAAGACTATGGTTTGCATCTGCACATGGGGACAAAGATCGTACTTTTTGGAGAAATGTCCTCTTGTCTGATGAAACAAAAATAGAACTGTTTGGCCATAATGACCATCGTTATGTTTAGAGGAAAAAGGGGGAAGTTTACAAGCCGAAGAACACCATCCCAACTGTGAAGCACAGGGGTGGCAGCATCATGTTGTGGGGTTGCTTTGGTGCAGGAGGGACAGGTGCACTTCACAAAGATGATTGCATCATGATGCAGGAACATTTTGTGGATGTGTTGAAGCAACATCTCAAGACATCAGTCAGGAAGTTAAAGATTGGTTGCAAATGGGTCTTCCAAATGGACAATGACCCCAAGCATACTCCCAAAGCTGTGGCAAAATGGCTTAAGGACAACAAAGTCAAGGTATTGGAGTGGCCATCACAAAGCCCTGACCTCAACCCTATAGAAAATTTGTGGGCAGAACTGAAAAAGTGTGTGCGAGCGAGGAGGCCAACAATCCTGACTCAGTTACACCAGCTCTGCCAAGAGGAATGGGCCAACATTCACCCAACTTATTGTGGGAAGCTTGTGGAAGGCTACCCGAAACGTTTGACCCAAGTTAAACAATTTTAAAGGCAATGCTACCAAATGCTAATTGAGTGTATGTAAACTTCTGACCCACTGGGAATGTGATGAAAGAAATAAAAGCTGAATTAAATCCTTCTCTCTACTATTATTCTGACATTTCACATTCTTAAAATAAACTGACCTAAGGGAATTTTTACTTTGATTAGTGTCAGGGATTGTGAAAAACAGGAATTGTGAAAAACTGAGCTTAAATGGATTTGGCTAAGGTGTATGTAAACTTCCGACTTAAACTGTATATGCCAGTTAGTCTCTATACTCTACACTCTCTATACTTGTAAAGCTGATTAATGTGCTTAATTTTAAGAAGTTATTTGGCTGCTTTAGTTGTGATTACAAACCTTATTAAATATAAGCAATGTGCTTAATATTAGGAAAGTTGAGAAATACATTTCATAGGCCTATTCTATAGAAAGCTGATGGGATCCTCCTCTTTCTATTAGCGGCCATCACTGTTTCTCCCTCAACTGCATAGCCTATATAAATGTTGCACAACATGAGCTCATGGGCTCTCATTAAGTGTTTGATTAGATTTTCAAATACATTTGCATTGATGTCAGAGGGATTAGAGGGACAATAGAGTGCTGAGTACCAGGCAATTAGCAAGTAGGCTACTAATGACCATCAGCAGGGTCATAGTTTGGAGAAGCCTAATTAACATGACTAGACAGTCACATGGAATTTGACTGCCTTCCTGACTCATGACCAACAGCCCTAGTTACTGTCTTATTGGGGAAATCACAGTGAAATTTGCATAGTTTTCTAAGAAATTCATACATTTCTGTAAGCTTCATGAATTCTACAAAAATGGCAGTGTTTGACCATGACATGTGATTACAATTCAACAGAACAGATGAACAGGAATGACATTTACTCTCATGGGTGGTCAAAAAAAACTCCCTGAAAGCCATGCCCCTACTAAGCCAAGCAACAAACCAAACTTGCTTTTTTTTTAAATGCATAAATAAAGAACTGACCCAATGCCTGCAACCCAGTAGTTGGGTCATTGAAACAACACATATTTGTTGTTGTAAGGCCTCAAAATAAGGCATTATGAAATACATATTGTATTAAATGTTTATATTTTATACAATGGGGGTTTATTCCTGAATGCTGATTGGTTAAAACCGCATGCCCAGAAGGTATCTATTCTACAAGTTACCACCGGCTAAATCTATGACGTTAAAATGCCTATTTACTCTGTTCCATCTGACTGAGCAATCCACTGTCTCATCAGCCCAGCGAGGCAACTTGATATACCCTATAAAAAGCATCTAGACATTATCTCACATTTCTTTTCAGACTAACATTTCGTTTTCAACAGCGGAGATTTGTATAAACTTTGCTGTCTGTCTCTCAGAAATTTGCAACATTGTTTCAATATTCAAATTCGATCACCAGATGTCCCATAGTAATGAATGTGTCAGGGTCAGGACGTGACAGAGAGGCAGGCATCTTTTCTCAGCCAGTTGAAATCATGCATCATTTTTATTTATTTTTTTCAGCATAATTTTTTATATACATACAAAGAACTATCAATAGAAAACAGGTCCAATTAAATGATGTGCCGCTAGTTTGCTGTCTTTCCAGCTTCAGTTAGAAGTGATTATTGTATTAGCTGTGTTGTTGACTAGCTCCTCTGAACAACAGTGATTGTGTTAGCTGTGTTGTTGGCTAGCTCCTCTGAACAACAGTGTCCTGAGGAGAGAGCACATTAAACCAGGCAAAATTGTGCCTCATTAGCTAATTGTTACGGATGTATCTAAATAAATTTAGCTAAAAAACAGCTTAAACAAATGCAAATGCAGCTACTTTGCTGTTATTCAGGCTGCACTGTTTGACTTGACTGTAAGTTAGCCATAGTTGGCTAGCTAGCAAGCAAGGGATAAGAACATGGCCAGCCAGTATGGCAATGGAACATTTCGAACCAACAACTGGGTCGCGTCCACAGATACAGAACAAAAAGACTGAACAACTGGGTTGTGTCTATGGCAACCGAACTGATAGATCTGTTCGGTCAACTGGCAACCCCAGATTAGAACAAAACAAATGTCCCACCTTTATTTAACAAGGCAGGCCAGTTGAGAACAAGTTCTCATTTACAACTGCGACCTGGCCAAGATTAAGCATAGCAGTGCGACAAAAACAACAACACAGAGTTACAAATGTACAATCAATAACACAATAGAAAAATCTGTATACAGTGTGTGCAAATGAAGTAAGGAGGTAAGGCAATAAATAGGCCAATAGTTTATATTGTGGTGGTATGAAATAATATGAATAAATTAATCAAAATAACAGTGGTAATGCCCAAGGAGCCAGTGTTCGGAGGCTTTATTGACAGAGTTTGCCAGTCCTCAACTTTGTCTCGGGCCTAAGAACACCCACTCCAGTATTTCCTCCAAACACCAGCTTCTCAAGGATTACTACTTAAGCAATGATGACACATTCATTTGGGAACTTTCTTACTGAAGTCCCCAGGATAGAAAATGGATGTATGCAACAATAATCTATCTGTCAATAATAAATTCAGTCATGGGTGGTAACTCTACAATTCACTCGAAAGGCAAGGCATTCTGGGAAATATGCCAATAAAGCTTGAGTGTTAATTCAACACAGTTTAATGTCTATCCAGGTCCACACTTTCAGTGTTAATGTAACCAACTAGATCTCACAGACTAACGTCAGAATTACACGTTCATCCATGTTTCCCAAATTCAACATTTTGAAATTGTTCCAAATTTCAAAGTATTTACGGTTAAGTTCAGGCATTAACTCCAAATGTTTAACGACAGGGTTAAGAGTTTGAGATAGGCTTAAAACAAAAATCTCAAAATCAACTTTTGATCACTGGATTCAAACACCAGAGGCAGATGATCGTAACTTCAGAAGGATCTGCCTCTGGTCCCAAAGGTTACACATTCAAATCCAGCGATAGAACGTTATTTTTATTCATTTTTGTTTTACGCCTATCCCAAAACTTAACCCTTACCTCAACCATTCAGAGTTAATACCTAACCTTAAGATTTCCAACATGCAACCTTTGGCACCAGAGACAGATGCTTACGCCCATCCGCCATTCTCCAATGCCCTATCAAAACCGAAACCAACTTGAAGGTAACGGCGCTTATTGGTGCCCCTAATGGCCGGTTTCCATCTCATCTCTCAATCTCCTCAGACATGGATGGTTGTCGAATACTGATTTTGAATCACAGGGGGACTGACTGAATGTAACACAGGGATGCTGGCCCCATGTTGGCTCCAACGCTTCCCACAGTTGTGTCAAGTTGGCTGGATCTCCTTTGGGTGGTGGACCATTATTGATTCAACTGGGAATCACAGGGGACCTGGCTGAATATAACACAGGGATGCTGGCCCCATGTTGGCTCCAACGATTCCCACAGTTGTGTCAAGTTGGCTGGATCTCCTTTTGGTGGTGGACCATTATTGATACAACTGGGAATCACAGGTGGACTGACTGAATGTAACACAAGGAATTTACTAGGCATATAGCGAAGTACAAATACAGTGCCTTGCGAAAGTATTCGGCCCCCTTGAACTTTGCAACCTTTTGCCACATTTCAGGCTTCTAACATAAAGATATAAAACTGTATTTTTTTGTGAAGAATCAACAACAAGTGGGACACAATCATGAAGTGGAACAACATTTATTGGATATTTCAAACTTTTTTAACAAATCAAAAACTGAAAAATTGGGCGTGCAAAATTATTCAGCCCCTTTACTTTCAGTGCAGCAAACTCTCTCCAGAAGTTCAGTGAGGATCTCTGAATTATCCAATGTTGACCTAAATGACTAATGATGATAAATACAATCCACCTGTGTGTAATCAAGTCTCCGTATAAATGCACCTGCACTGTGATAGTCTCAGAGGTCCGTTAAAAGCGCAGAGAGCATCATGAAGAACAAGGAACACACCAGACAGGTCCGAGATACTGTTGTGAAGAAGTTTAAAGCCGGATTTGGATACAAAAAGATTTCCCAAGCTTTAAACATCCCAAGGAGCACTGTGCAAGCGATAATATTGAAATGGAAGGAGTATCAGACCACTGCAAATCTACCAAGACCTGGCCGTCCCTCTAAACTTTCAGCTCATACAAGGAGAAGACTGATCAGAGATGCAGCCAAGAGGCCCATGATCACTCTGGATGAACTGCAGAGATCTACAGCTGAGGTGGGAGACTCTGTCCATAGGACAACAATCAGTCGTATATTGCACAAATCTGGCCTTTATGGAAGAGTGGCAAGAAGAAAGCCATTTCTTAAAGATATCCATAAAAAGTGTTGTTTAAAGTTTGCCACAAGCCACCTGGGAGACACACCAAACATGTGGAAGAAGGTGCTCTGGTCAGATGAAACCAAAATTGAACTTTTTGGCAACAATGCAAAACGTTATGTTTGGTGTAAAAGCAACACAGCTCATCACCCTGAACACACCATCCCCACTGTCAAACATGGTGGTGGCAGCATCATGGTTTGGGCCTGCTTTTCTTCAGCAGGGACAGGGAAGATGGTTAAAATTGATGGGAATATGGATGGATCCAAATACAGGACCATTCTGGAAGAAAACCTGATGGAGTCTGCAAAAGACCTGAGACAGGGACGGAGATTTGTCTTCCAACAAGACAATGATCCAAAACATAAAGCAAAATCTACAATCTACAAAATCTGGTTCAAAAATAAACATATCCAGGTGTTAGAATGGCCAAGTCAAAGTCCAGACCTGAATCCAATCGTGAATCTGTGGAAAGAACTGAAAACTGCTGTTCACAAATGCTCTCCATCCAACCTCACTGAGCTCGAGCTGTTTTGCAAGGAGGAATGGGAAAAAATTTCAGTCTCTCGATGTGCAAAACTGATAGAGACATACCCCAAGCGACTTACAGCTGTAATCACAGCAAAAGGTGGCGCTACAAAGTATTAACTTAAGGGGGCTGAATAATTTTGCACGCCCAATTTTTCAGTTTTTGATTTGTTAAAGTTTGAAATATCCAATAAATGTCGTTCCACTTCATGATTGTGTCCCACTTGTTGTTGATTCTTCACAAAAAAATACAGTTTTATATCTTTATGTTTGAAGCCTGAAATGTGGCAAACGGTCGCAAAGTTCAAGGGGGCCGAATACTTTCGCAAAGCACTGTTGCTACAACACTATTGAAGGACCCAGTAGAGTGTAAATAACCCACACTATTGTGTCTGACTCTATGAATCTCAATGCTTTTTGAACTGTTATGAACCTTTCTCAGGCAGTTTATTAAAATCAATCACTTTTACAACTCTTATCCTTACCCCCCCTTTAAACTTTCTCTATCTTCCCTGCCCCCCTCCCTTCATACTCTCTATCGTCCCTGCCCCTCCCTTTATACTCGCTCTATCTTCCCTTCCCCCACGGGAAGAAAATAGGAAAGAAGAGAGGGAGAATAGGATGATGGTTCCCCTGACTTAGTAATACATTAGATAGGATGATGGTTCCCCCTGACTTAGTAATACATTAGATAGGATGATGGTTCCCCTGTCTTAGTAAAACATTAGATAGGATGATGGTTCCCCCTGACTTAGTAATACATTAGATAGGATGATGGTTCCCCCTGACTTAGTAATACATTAGATAGGATGATGGTCCCCCTGTCTTAGTAAAACATTAGATAGGATGATGGTTCCCCATGACTTAGTAATACATTAGATAGGATGATGGTTCCCCCTGACTTAGTAAAACATTAGATAGGATGATGGTTCCCCTGACTTAGTAAAACATTAGATAGGATGATGGTTCCCCTGTCTTAGTAAAACATTAGATAGGATGATGGTTCCCCCTGTCTTAGTAAAAACATTAGATGGGATGATGTTTCTCCCTGACTTAGTAAAAACATTAGATAGGATGATGGTTCCCCCTGTCTTAGTAAAATATTAGATAGGATGATGGTTCCCCCTGACTTAGTAAAATATTAGATAGGATGATGGTTCCCCCTGTCTTAGTAAAATATTAGATAGGATGATGGTTCCCCTGACTTCGTAAAAACATTAGCGTGTAGTGCTGTCAGTGTGTCAAAAAGAGAGGGTATGAAATGGACATGTCACACCACAAACACATATACACTGAGTAAACCAAACATTAGGAACACCTTCTTAATATTGAGTTGCACCCCTCCACACCCCCACCTCAGAACAGCCTCAATTCGTCGGAAATGGACTCTATAAGGTGTCGAAAGCGTTCCACAGAGATGCTGGCCCATGTTGACTCCAATACTTCCCACAGTTGTGTCAAGTTGGCAGGATGTCCTTTGGGTGGTGGACCATTCTTGATACACACAGGAAACTGTTGAGAGTGAAAAACCCAGCAGCGGCACCTACTACAATACCTCATTCAAATGCACTTAAATATTTTGTCTTGGCCATTCACCATCTGAATGGCATACATACACAATCCATGTCTCATTGTCTCAAGGCTTTAAAATCCTTCTTTAACCTGTCTCCTCCCCTTCTTCTACACTGATTGACGTGGATTTAACAAGTGACATCAATGAGGGACCATAGCTTTCACCTGGAGTCACCTGGTCAGTCTGTCATGGAAAGAGCAGGTGTTCTTATTGTTTTGTATACTCAGTGTACAAGTGCCCACTGCCACGTTCTCACTGACGAATGAGCTAGATGACACGGGGGCGGTGAATGACTGTAGGAACTCCGGAGCATTGCCCGACTTTGTGTTCAGTCTGCACAGTCACGAAACGCATGCACACAAACACACCTGCCAGCCAGTGGCAGTGATAAAGTAGTCTTGCTGTAGCAGGGCAGGAATAAATGAGTTCAACAGTAGCAGTGAGATTACTCTTTGTAGACCTACACCCTCTCTGGCTACCCTTGGGAGACAGGTGTGTGTGTGCGTGTGCGTACCCTTGGGAGACAGGTGTGTGTGTGCGTGTGCGTACCCTTGGGAGACAGGTGTGTGTGTGCGTACCCTTGGGAGACAGGTCTGTGTGTGTGCGTACCCTTGGGAGACAGGTCTGTGTGTGTGAGTACCCTTGGGAGACAGGTGTGTGTGTGTGTGTGCGTACCCTTGGGAGAAGGGCGGGACACCGCCATGAGAGACAGGTCTGTGTGTGTGTGTGTGTGTGTGTGTGTGTGTGTGTGTGTGTGTGTGTGTGTGTGTGTGTGTGTGTGTGTGTGTGCGTACCCTTGGGAGAAGGGCGGGACACCGCCATGAGAGACAGGTCTGTGTGTGTGTGTGTGTGCGTACCCTTGGGAGAAGGGCGGGACACCGCCATGAGAGACAGGTCTGTGTGTGTGTGTGTGCGTACCCTTGGGAGTGTGGGCGGGACACCGCCATGGGAGACAGGTCTGTGTGTGTGTGTGTGTGTGGTGTGTGTGTGTGTGTGTGTGTGTGTGTGCGTACCCTTGGGAGAAGGGGCGGGACACCGCCATGGGAGACAGGTCTGTGTGTGTGTGTGTGTGCGTACCCTTGGGAGAAGGGCGGGACACCGCCATGGGAGACAGGTCTGTGTGTGTGTGTGTGTGTGCGTACCCTTGGGAGAAGGGCGGGACACCGCCTTGGGAGACAGGTCTGTGTGTGTGTGTGCGTACCCTTGGGAGAAGGGCAGGACACCGCCATGGGAGACAGGTCTGTGTGTGTGTGTGTGTGTGCGTACCCTTGGGAGAAGGGCGGGACACCGCCATGAGAGACAGGTCTGTGTGTGTGTGTGTTTGCGTACCCTTGGGAGAAGGGCGGGACACCGCCCTGGGAGACAGGTCTGTGTGTGTGTGTGCGTACCCTTGGGAGAAGGGCGGGTCATCGCCATGAGAGACAGGTCTGTGTGTGTGTCTGTGTGCGTACCCTTGGGAGAAGGGCGGGACACCGCCATGGGAGACAGGTCTGTGTGTGTGAGTACCCTTGGGAGAAGGGCGGGACACCGCCATGGGAGACAGGTCTGTGTGTGCGTACCCTTGGGAGAAGGGCGGGACACCGCCATAGGAGACAGGTCTGTGTGTGCATACCCTTGGGAGAAGGGCGGGTCATCGCCATGAGAGACAGGTCTGTGTGTGTGTCTGTGTGCGTACCCTTGGGAGAAGGGCGGGACACCGCCATGGGAGACAGGTCTGTGTGTGTGAGTACCCTTGGGAGAAGGGCGGGACACCGCCATGGGAGACAGGTCTGTGTGTGTGAGTACCCTTGGGAGAAGGGCGGGACACCACCATGGGAGACAGGTCTGTGTGTGTGAGTACCCTTGGGAGAAGGGCGGGACACCGCCATGGGAGACAGGTCTGTGTGTGAGTACCCTTGGGAGAAGGGCGGGACACCGCCATGGGAGACAGGTCTGTGTGTGTGAGTACCCTTGGGAGAAGGGCGGGACACCGCCATGGGAGACAGGTCTGTGTGTGCGTACCCTTGGGAGAAGGGCGGGACACCGCCATGGGAGACAGGTCTGTGTGTGTTGTACCCTTGGGAGAAGGCGGGACACCGCCATGGGAGACAGGTCTGTGTGTGCGTACCCTTGGGAGAAGGGCGGGACACCGCCATGGGAGACAGGTCTGTGTGTGCGTATTTTGAGGGAGAAGGGCTGGGTTGGGACACCGCCATGGGAGACAGGTCTGTGTGTGCGTACCCTTGGGAGAAGGGCGGGACACCGCCATGGGAGACAGGTCTGTGTGTGTGAGTACCCTTGGGAGAAGGGCGGGACACCGCCATGGGAGACAGGTCTGTGTGTGTGAGTACCCTTGGGAGAAGGGCGGGACACCGCCATGGGAGACAGGTCTGTGTGTGCGTACCCTTGGGAGAAGGGCGGGACACCGCCATGGGAGACAGGTCTGTGTGTGCGTACCCTTGGGAGAAGGGCGGGACACCGCCATGGGAGACAGGTCTGTGTGTGCGTACCCTTGGGAGAAGGGCGGGACACCGCCATGGGAGACAGGTCTGTGTGTGCGTACCCTTGGGAGAAGGGCGGGACACCGCCATGGGAGACAGGTCTGTGTGTGCGTACCCTTGGGAGAAGGGCGGGACACCGCCATGGGAGACAGGTCTGTGTGTGTGCGTACCCTTGGGAGAAGGGCGGGACACCGCCATAGGAGATAACAGTACACCACATCATCAGCAACACTGGTAGTTTGTATTAACCGGATGAAACAATGTATTGATTACATTCATGTATGCAAGTTATTTTGAGGCAGGGCATAAATATGGCAGTGCTGGGTTGGTTGTTTCATGGTCCACACGCACTAACACACACTCATTCAGTACCTTGTCCCACTGTCTGTCTCTGTTCAAAGCGATGATGACCATGGAAGGGTTTGTCAGGTAACCGTCACTATTAAACGACAGGTCCTTACGCTCCCATGTCACGTTCAGCATGTGTCTAGAACACACACAAACAAACACACAAACACACGTTCAGTATGTCTACTACTACGACAAACACACGTTCAGTATGTCTACTGCTACGACAAACACACACACACGTTCAGTATGTCTACTGCTACGACAAACACACACATACATGTTCAGTATGTCTGCTGCTACGACAAACACAGACACTCAAACACAGAGCGAGGGGGTGTGGCCTCACACTCACCTGAACAGTGTGTTGTTGTTAATGTGTGTAACTGGTGTGTTGCAGTCGCTGTGTCCCTCGGGAACGAACCCCTGATGCCTCTTGAAACTCTCCGCCCCTTTGGCCACTATGGCCACTCCCTCTCTGACCCGCTGCCTCAGGCTCTTCCTCCACTGGTCGGTGATGACGCCAATCACTCCTATGGGGAAGCTGCTAGGTGAAGGGCTCTCTGTGTTGCCCAACGCGAGGGAGGGGAGGATCCAGATGTAGCCAGGCCCCAATAGACCCACCTCCCCTGCTACCTGGAACAGGTACTGGGCCTCTTCATGGGAGCAGTAGGCTACGAGTACCTGGGAATCAATCTAGAGGAAGAGACAGATATGGGAGTGTAGCCAGTTAACCTCTGACATCTAAGCCTGTGGAACAGTTATATCACAACCCCTAACCCTTGACATGAATAGACTGCACTCGATAGTGCAAGGGAAGCCAGGCTTCCCTAAAAAAATGAACAAAGAAAAATAATAAAAAACATATATTCAATCATTTATCTTTCGTCTCTCTGTGTTTCATAATTGTCCTTCAATTCGCAAGAGGCTGAATATATCTCACCAGAAAAAGCATCCAAGTGAGAGAAACAGCGCCCCTCTGTCTCTGTATGTGTAGCCCATCTATCTGATGCTGTCTGGTCAAAAAAAGAGTATGACAATGTTGCCACCGGTAGCATTGAATGCAAAGGAAGCCAGCGAGCATTTGGCTTCCCTTCATGAAACAATATGAAGTTATAGCCAATCAGTGTTAAGCTTGACTTAGTGAGCTCAACTGTGAATGGTCCTGACCTTCCAAAAAAAAGTGTCTAAGGAAGCCAGTCTTCACACCAATCGCATCACATCAAAAGCCAAATGTCATTGACAGAAAAAAAATATATTGTTACATCTCCTTGTGTTGTTGTCCTTATGTGGGTTAGCTAGCTGGATAAAATTGTCTCTTTCCTAAATTAGCCATGGATAGATATAGGGATTTGGACTTGTGGTTTTACTTAATATCTCCGTACTGGCCAACAATTATAACAGCGATTCTAGTCCAATCATTAATTCACATATTGTATCCCTGGCTTGAGAGGATGGAAGTTCAATATGTAGCTAGATGTAGAAGGCTAATGTTAACTAGCTAATGTTGCCCATGAATGGAAGTTAGACTAGCAAGCAAGCATTTTAGCCAGGTAGTCTAGGACAACAAAAACTAAAATCGTGTACTATATGACAGACTCAAAGAATGTTCCGGCAACATGAAAGAGAGGAGGATGGTATCTCTACAAGCAAGGTGAGTCAACATGTTTTTTCGACTTGCAAGCACGCACACGCACACACACACACACACACACATGAGAAATCAGTACCATGGACAGCCACATCATATTTAGCATACGTTGGTTAGACTAAATCGTTTTTGGTATCTTTCAGTTGTCAATGTATTAGACTGAGCAGAGGTGATTTGATGATGTTGAAGTTGAAATGGTGCTGGAATAGTGGAGGCAGCTCCTGTTTCCTTTGTGACTTGCGGTATCTCTCTGTGGTTCCAAATCAATGGTTGTTAAGTAGTCCGAAAATGTCGGAAGCCTTAACTTGCTTGACCATGCTGTAGGTCATGTAACTTTGTTACGTAAAATATGCTTTGTGGACTTCACCTTACAGAGGTTAATCTCCGGTTTTGTGATGAAACAAAGGTGTGGTTGAATTTATTCTGCCACTGTGTCTTCTTATTACTTATTATTATTAGGCCTATATATCACAGTAGC
>NC_056452.1:22598706-22608706 GCF_018296145.1 Oncorhynchus tshawytscha | reverse complement strand
TTTCTTAAAATAATATGAATAAATAATCATTTTTTTCGGGGTCTGAAATTATTGACACCCTTGATAAAATAAGCAGAAATCACTGTATAAAATAAATAATTCAGATACTGAGCTATATTGTATAATAAGAAACAGTTGATATTATTTTATACTAATACAATTGCTCAGGAAAAATATTGTTGTTTAACAAGTAATATTATAATTTTTTTGCAAAAAGGTAGGAGTCAAAATGATTGACACCCCTGTTTTCAATACTTTTCAATACCTCACCTTGACAGGATAACGGCACTGAGCCTTTTTCCTAAATGTTTTATGAGTTGGAGAACACATTGGGAGGGATCTGAGACCATTCATCCATACAGAATCTTTCCAGATCCTTGATAACCTTCATCTGCTCTTCAACTCAAACGACAGGTTTTCAATGGGTTTCAATTCTGGAGACTAAGATGGCCATTGCATAAGGTTAATTTTGTGGTCAATTAACAATTTCTTTGTGGATTTTGATGTGCTTGGTGTTATTGTCTTGCTGAAAGATCCATTTGCGGTCAAGTTTCAGCGTCCTGACAGAGGCAACCAGGTGTTTGGGTAAAATATCCTGGTACTGGGTAAAGTTAATGATGGCGTTGACCTTAACAAAGGCCCCGGGACCAGTGGAAGCAAAGTAGTCCAATAACATCAACTATCCACCACAGTATTTTACAGTAGGTATGGGGTCATTTCCTTCTCATGCATTCCCATTTCGACTCCAAACCCACCACTGATATGCATGGCCAAAGAGATTTATTTTCATGTCATCTGACCAAAGCACCAGTTCCAATCCAAGTGCCAAAGCCTTTTAGCAAACTCCAGGCGTATACATTTGTTGGATGACCTGAAAATAGTTATTTAGCAAAGCACAACTGTGGTGCGTTTGCCATCGAAATTATCAACTGTATTAGTATTTCCTTGTTTTTAGCATACATACTACAAACACATGTTTCTGTATAATGCCAAAAAGGGTTCTTTGGCTTGTAACCATAGCGAAACCCTTTTCTGTGCTATATGGAACCTTTTTTTTCAAGGTTCTATAAAGAACTATGCTCATGCGGTTCTAAATTAAATGGTGCTTGTATGGTGCTATAAAGAACCCTTTCATATGGTTCTATAATGAACTAAGTTAGACGTTTTTGTAATTTTATCAATAATTGACTGTATTAATCAACAGTATGGATTACAGTAGCTGCACTGTAAAATGAATTTCAGCAATCAAATTGTGGGCTGCAGTTTCAGCCTATTTGTTATCTTGGCCAAAGGCTGTACAACCAAGTACAGCTCAGGGATGCCAATAATTTAGTCCATGCCATGTCTTTATTTTCTACATTAAAATTGTAAACAGTAACAGTTTTGAACAAATTAATTTCTTCCTAATAGAAGGAAAAGAAAGAGAGAAATAAAGAGAGAGATTGTAATTTTTTTCAGTTTTACTTACTTAGCTAGCATATGCAGCTAGCTAGTTTAGCCTACTGAAACACCCTGCTAGGGATGCTATGTTAGCTAGCTGGCTATGACTATCAAACAGAGGGATGCTATGTTAGCTAGCTGGCTATGACTATCAAACAGAGGGATGCTATGTTAGCTAGCTGGCTATGACTATCAAACAGAGGGATGCTATGTTAGCTAGCTGGCTATGACTATCAAACAGAGGGATGCTATGTTAGCTAGCTGGCTATGACTATCCAACACAACACTGGAACTCTTCCAGGTCAAGGGAAGCTTTTGGTTTTACTCATTTATTGGCACCGAGGCCCACCGATGTAACTGCTTACTAACTGTACACCGTGATGTTACTGCACGATTGTAGCGGGTTTACTAACGTGTTAGTTCTATTAGCTATGTTGACTAGGAAGTTACTTTAGCTAATATGGGGACAACGATGTAGGCTGTGTGTAGCAGTTTGGCTTGGAAAGGTTTTTTTGCCTGATCACATACAGCTGATGTACTGTTCATTGAAGTCCACAAACGAAGGGAAGAGGTGAGAGGAGGAGAGTGCATAACGTATATGTGAGAAGGAATAACGTGGCTGCTATGAAACTGTGATCTGCGTTTACACGTGATCTGGGGTGTATTCATTCCGATACTGTTGAAAACATTTCTTAAACAGCAGCAAACGGAACAAAACAGATAAAAAATACCTGAATTTGTCCAATAGAAACTCTTGTTTGCAACTGTTGGACTAATGATTACACCCTAGATAAGCTAGATGCAGGCAAGAGTGTGCAAAGTGGTATTGAATGTCCCTGTCTGTCCATGTGTCACGGTCTGTCACATCAAATCTGTCTCTCGACCTGTGTGCACCTATATTGTAAACTTTCATTCATAGGCTAGGTTGTAGCAACCTCGTGGTGGGTATAGGGACAATTAGAGTATTATGTAGTAGCCTAAACCTATCACTGTTACATTGAGCTAGGTGAATAGAATATGAATGACAGTCATCCAATTTGCTGTAATAGAAATAAGGTCATGTTCATGAAAAAAAATCCTCCTCCCTCATCTGAAACGGCACTGACTGCAACTGACTGACATAACTGACCTGACCCACCAGCACAGTTCATTATCTGTCACTATGACCCATACCAACATCTGATCTAGGATCAGGATAACCGTACATAGTACATCCATTTAGAGTCATCAAAATGCAACATTTTTATAAATTTAAAACAAGGCTGTCATCGATGGAATGTCAAAGTCCATGAGGAGAATAGGCAACGGCCTCCTATTCCAGCTAGTCTCTAGCCAATGCCTAGGCCCTATATAAACAATAGTGTCTCCTATATAGACCTTGACAGCTAGTGGGATTCTGAGTATGTTTTCTACTGAGCTAACATACGGAATTGTTTTAGGATTGTCATGGATCATTTAGCTATTTAATTTTGAATTTTAGGACTAAAAATTAAAAATGTTAAATATTTGATGAAATATTAAATTTGGCCCACAGAAACACATTGAATAGCGCATTCATAAATGGCAAAAAAAACAGTAAAAAAATAAATCTTAGGGAATAAGGTTTTGAAGTGTCTGTTCTACAGTGGGGCAAAAAAGCATTTAGTCAGCCACCAAATGTGCAAGTTCTCCCACTTAAAAAGATGAGAGAGGCCTGTAATTTTCATCATAGGTACACTTCAACTATGACAGACAAAATGAGAAAAAAATCCAGACAATCACATTGTAGGATTTTTTATGAATTTATTTGCAAATTATGGTGGAAAATAAGTATTTGGTCACCTACAAACAAGCAAGATTTCTGGCTCTCACAGACCTGTAACTTCTTCTTTAAGAGGCTCCTTTGTCCTCCACTCGTTACCTGTATTAATGGCACCTGTTTGAACTTGTTATCAGTATAAAAGACACCTGTCCACAACCTCAAACAGTCACACTCCATACTCCACTATGGCCAAGACCAAAGAGCTGTCAAAGGACACCAGAAACAAAATTGTAGACCTGCACCAGGCTGGGAAGACTGAATATGCAATAGGTAAGCAGCTTGGTTTGAAGAAATCAACTGTGGGAGCAATTATTAGGAAATGGAAGACATACAAGACCACTGATAATCTCCCTCGATCTGGGGCTCCACGCAAGATCTCACCCCGTGGGGTCAAAATGATCACAAGAACGGTGAGCAAAAATCCCAGAACCACACGGGGGGACCTAGTGAATGACCTACAGAGAGCTGGGACCAAAGTAACAAAGCCTACCATCAGTAACACACTACGCCGCCAGGGACTCAAATCCTGCAGTGCCAGACGTGGCCCCCTGCTTAAGCCAGGTCATGTCCAGGCCCGTCTGAAGTTTGCTAGAGAGCATTTGGATGATCCAGAAGAAGATTGTGAGAATGTCATATGGTCAGATGAAACCAAAATATAACTTTTTTGGTAAAAACTCAACTCGTCATGTTTGGAGGACAAAGAATGCTGAGTTGCATCCAAAGAACACCATACCTACTGTGAAGCATGGGGGTGGAACATCATGCTTTGGGGCTGTTTTTCTGCAAAGGGACCAGGACAACTGATCCGTGTAAAGGAAAGAATGAATGGGGCCATGTATCGTGAGATTTTGAGTGAAAACCCCCTTCCATCAGCAAGGGCATTGAAGATGAAACGTGGCTGGGTCTTTCAGCATGACAATGATCCCAAACACACCGCCCGGGCAACGAAGGTGTGGCTTCGTAAGAAGCATTTCAAGGTCCTGGAGTGGCCTAGCCTTGCCAGTCTCCAGATCTCAACCCCATAGAAAATCTTTGGAGGGAGTTGAAAGTTCGTGTTGCCCAGCAACAGCCCCAAAACATCACTGCTCTAGAGGAGATCTGCATGGAGGAATGGGCCAAAATACCAGCAACAGTGTGTGAAAACCTTGTGAAGACTTACAGTAAATGTTTGACCTCTGTCATTGCAAACAAAGGGTATATAACAAAGTATTGAGATCAACTTTTGTTATTGACCAAATACTTATTTTCCACCATAATTTGCAAATAAATTCATTAACAATCCTATAATGTGATTTTCTGGATTTTTTTTCTCATTTTGTCTGTCATAGTTGAAGTGTACCTATGATGAAAATTACAGGCCTCTCTCATCTTTTTAAGTGGGAGAACTTGCACAATTGGTGGCTGACTAAATACTTTTTTGCCCCACTGTAACTTCACAGATCTTCATTGTAAAGGGTTTAAACACTGTTTCCCATGCTTGTTCAATGAATCATAAACAATGAATGAACATGCACCAGTAGAACAGTGGTTAAGACACTAACAGCGCACAGACGGTAGGCAATTAAGGTCACAGTTACGAAAACTTAGGACACTAAAGAGGCCTTTCTACTGACTCTGAAAAACACCAAACGAAAGATGCCCAGGATCCCTGCTCATCTGCATGAACGTGCCTTGGGCATGCTGCAAGGATGCATGAGGACTGCAGATGTGGCCAGAGCAATAAATTGCAATGTCCATACTGAGACGCCTAAGACAGTGCTACAGGGAGACAGCACGGACAGCTGATCGTCCTCGCATGGCATGGCAACAACACCAGGAACGCACAATCCCTCCATCAGTGCTCAGACTGTCCGCAATAGGCTGAGAGAGGCTGGACTGAGGGCTCGTAGGCCTGTTATAAGGCAGGTCCTCACCAGACATCACCGGCAACAAAGTGAACTATGTGCACAAACCCACTGTCGCTGGACCAGACAGTCGCAGTTTTGTCTCACCAAGGGTGATGGTCAGATTCGTATTTATCGTCGAAGGAATGAGCGTTACACCGAGGCCTGTACTCTGGAGTGGGATCGATTTGGAGGTGGAGGGTCCGTCATGGTCTGGGGCGGTGTGTCACAGCATCATCGGACATAGCTTGTTGTCATTGCAGGCAATCTCAACACTGTGCGTTACAGGGAAGACATCCTCCTCCCTCATGTGGTACCCTTCCTGCAGGCTCATCCTGACATGACCCTCCAGCATGACAATGCCACCAGCCATACTGCTCGTTCTGTGCATGATTTCCTGCAAGACAGGAATGTCAGTGTTCTGCCATGGCCAGCGAAGAGCCTGGATCTCAATCCCATTGAGCACGTCTGGGACCTGTTGGATCGGAGGGTGAGGGCTAGGGCCATTCCCCCCAGAAATGTCGGGGAACTTGCCGGTGCCTTGGTGGAGGAGTGGGGTAACATCTCACAGCAAGAACTAGCAAATCTGGTGCAGTCCATGAGGAGGAGATGCACTGCAGTACTTAATGCAGCTGGTGGCCACACCAGATACTGACTGTTACTTTTGATTTTGACCCCCCTTTTGTTCAGGGACACATTATTCCATTTCTCTTGGTCACATGTCAGTGGAACTTTTTGAGCGTATGTCTCAGTTGTTGAATCTTGTTATGTTCATACAAATATTTACACATGTCAAATTTCCTGAAAATATACGCAGTTGACAGTGAGAGGACGTTACTTTTTTTGCTGAGTTTATAACTAAATGTATCGCTCCCAAAATGTAGATGACCAACTAGATGGAGTATTGAAAAATGGCTGTTTGTTGAGTTTATTTTCTGGTCAGCAAACGTTTATTTAGTATTCTAGGGCAACAAGTAATGGGAGAAGAAAAGTTGCATGAATGTTATTATAGACCAGTTGACGGACTAACAAATAGCCAAAATGTCAGAAATTAGAAGCACAAACACATACCTATCTAAATTGGGTGACAATGAAAAAAATCCTGCAACCCCTGTCAAAATGAGTACCAGCATCGCTGACTCTACAGCGCATTTTCTATATTTGCAGGTTAGGATCTCAGATTTTAAATTTATCACCTATAGTCAGGAGGTTGCGGATGGGACATTAGCAACTGCAGGTAGGTTCTGGTGAACAAAAACATCTGACCCGCTCACCACTACTACCTAGGCAAGGTTCGTCATACAGTACTATCCCCTCGGTTCAGGAGAGCGTGACACTAGACTAGACTACACCACACCAAGTTCCTCACGTGTTCATGCCTCGCCAAATGGCCCCCAAGGCACCATCTCACCGCTTGCACCAATGTAAATATATCCAAACCAACATTAAACTGCAGTTTACACAAACAGAAACACAGTGTAAGCCATACAGGTGCACATTCAAGTCAATGGCTGCTTATATACAGTCATTTTATTGTTCCACTATGACCACTGATAATGAATACCATGTGTTTCTGAATAGACCAGACCTGATTTCCATGGAGCCCTGGCTTGGTTACGGTAGGTGTTTGAGTGTTTATATACTGTATGTAGTGTGTAGATCAAGTATTCCCAAACTGGGGTATGCGTAATGCGTCGGGGGTACGCCAAATAAAAATGTGATTCACATTTTTTTTAAATAATAATTTGTATTTATTAAAATGTTAAAAATCTTCACATTTTCAAACTTTCCATTTATATTTTCCAATGGGGCTATACATTAGGGTAAGTTTTTTTTTGCCTAAGTAGCCTCATTTCACTGCCAAAAACAAAATTAAACCATCTAGTGTTCAATAAAATAACAACACAATATCAAATAGAGTTAGCCTAGTCAAATAATTAACATCCAATCACGTTAACCGTTACTCTCTTGCAGGAATTCCACTATGTAGCCAAACGTAGCTGCTGTTCATTCCGTTTGCTCGAAAATGGATAAATGGCTCAAAAAAAGTAAGGCCCGCGTCCATAGAGACACATACCAGCTCTACTGGTAGTACTGCTACTACCAGCGGTACTACACCTGCACCTGTCGACGACACAAGTTGTTCTGCTTCCATGAGCATATCCACTGCTAACATCAGTAATTCTACATTTGTTGTTAGCCCATCTAGCATGGACACTGACAGTTGTGAATCTGATGCAGCCGAAGAGATACTGGCCCCTTACCTGGCAAAGCACCGAACAACAGACAGGGACGTTGGACCCTCAGAGAGGCGCAAATATGATGAGAACTACATTGATTTGGGGTTCACTTATATTGGGAGTAGTACCTTTCCTCAGCCACAGTGTTGTATGTGCAAAAGTACTATCTCACAACTCGATGAAACCTTCAATCTTGCGCAGACATTAAGAATGAGCGAGAATTAAGACGACTTTCGAGTAGTAAGACATGTATAAAAGCAACAGATACCATTAATAAGTAGGGGCTAGAAGCGTCTTATATGGTGAGCTACCGAGTGGCTAGGATAGGCAAGCCCCATACTATTGTGGAGGACTTCATTCTTCCTACTGCCGCAGATACGGCTAGGACAATGCTGGAGGAAAATTCCCCAAAAAACTATACAGACAATGGCTCCATCAAACAACACTGTCTCTCAACGCATCAGTGACATGGCAGGAGATGTTTTGAAACAATTACTGCTTCGCATACAAGCCAGTGAATTCTATGCGTTACAGCTGGATGAGTCTACAGACGTGGAGGGCCTGGCACAGCTCCTGGTATATGTCTGTTAAAGCTGGATGAGTCAGACGTGGTGGGCCTGGCACAGCTCCTGGTATATGTCCGTTACGTTTATGGGGGGTCAATTAAGGAAGACATCCTCTTCTGCAAACCACTGGAAACCAGGACAACAGGAGAGGATATTTTTAAAATACTGGACAGATTTGTGACATCAAATGGACTTTGGTGGTCAAGATGTGTTGGTATCTGTACTGATGGAGCAAAAGCCATGACAGGGAGACATAGTGGACTGGTAACGCGTTTGCAAGCAGTTGCTCCCGACGCCACTTGGGTACATTACAGCATCCACCGAGAGGCTCTTGTTAAAACAGGGCCCCTAAACTCTTGTGTATTTTTTGCATTATGCAATGATATGGGCAGCGACACTGTAACACGTTTACAACATACAGAAGTGTGCTGGTCATCAAGGGGCAAAGTATTGACATGTTTTTTTGAATTGAGAGACGAGCTTAAAGTTTTCTTTACTGAACACAATTTTCACTTGTCTGAACGCTTAATTAAATGATGACAAGTTTCTCACATGACTGGCCTATCTGGGTGATGTTTTTCCTCGCCTGAATGATCTGAATCTAGGATTACAGGGACTCTCTGTAACTATATTCAATGTGTGGGACCAAATTAAGTCTATGATTAAGAAGTTGGAGCTCTGTTCTGTCTGCATTAACAAGGACAACACACAGGTCTATCCATCATTGTATGACTTTTTGTGTGCAAATGATCTCAAGCTTACAGACAATGTCAAATGTGATATAGCGAAGCTGGGTGCGCAATTACTTTCCTGAAACGGTCGACACAAACAACTGGATTCGTTATCCCTTTCATGCCCTCCTTACCATTTTCTGAACCAGAGAGCCTCATCGAAATTACAACAAGCGTTTCTGTGAAACTTTAATCAGAAGCCACTGCCAGATTTCTGGATAGAGCTGCACTCAGAGTTTCTTGCCTTGGCAAATCGCGCTGTTAAGACACTGATGCCCTTTGCAACCACGCACCTATGTGAGAGTGGATTCTCGGCCCTCACTAGCATGAAAACTGGAAAATGATTTAAGACTGAGTCTCTCTCCAATACAACCAAACATTGCAGAGTTATGTGCATCCTTTCAAGCACACCCTTGTCATTAACCTGTGGTGAGTTTTTCACCATTTTTCATGAACAAATAAGGTTTTATATGTAAGATGGTTAGATAAAGAGCAAAATTATTGATTATTATTATATATTATTATTTGTGCCTTGGTCCTATAAGAGCTCTTTGTCACTTCCCACAAACCAGGTTGTGACAAAAACTCACACTCATTCTTATGTTTAATAAATGTATTGTATAGTGTGTGTGTGGCAGGCTTACAATGATGGCAAAAAACAACATTTGAGAGTGCACTGACCCTGGTGCTAGAGAGGATACGCAGCTGGAGGTTGAATGTTTGAAGGGGTGCGGGACTATAAAAAGCTTGGGAACCACTGGTGTAGATTATAGTAGTTTATTTCTCAGGGGACCTCTTTAATAGATTGTAACGGTCTGTGGTGGAAGAAGGTGAGGACCAAAGCTCAGCGTGGTTTGTGTTCATAATGTTAATATTTAATGAATCAAACTGAACACTGAAATACAAAACAACAAAGTGAACGAACGAAACCGAAACAGTTCTGTCCGGTGCAGAATACAAACACCCACAAATCAAGGGTGAAAACAGGCTGCCTAAATATGGTTCTCAATCAGGGACAACGATTGACAGCTGCCTCTGATTGAGAACCATACCAGGCCAAACACAGAAATACCAACTCATAGAAAAACAAACATAGACAACCCACCCAACTCACGCCCTGACCATACTAAAACAAAGACATAACAAAAGAACTAAGGTCAGAACGCGACAGAGATAGTGATGTTACCAGTCCCTCAACACAACATTAGGAGATAGTGATGTTAGCCGGTGTACCAGTCCCTCAACACATCATTAGGAGATAGTGATGTTGGTCGGTGTACCAGTCCCTCAACACATCATTAGGAGATAGTGATGTTGGTCGGTGTACCAGTCCCTCAAC